>NC_083112.1:26488289-26655212 GCF_949774975.1 Lagenorhynchus albirostris | reverse complement strand
ATAATATCTTTTATTTGGTTTAGTAAAATTCAATTGATTTCTCCTTGACTTTTCCCACTTTATGAGAAAACATTTTTCTTTCTTCTTTTCTAATCTGTAATTGAAATCCGTTCAAGCTTCTTGCTTGTCTACAATCTGAGGGCATGGGAAGGGATGCATAGAAAATGGTGAACTAAGGCTATGTGCAGACTTCTACTTTGAGAATATGGACTCATATCATTTGGGGAATGCTCTAAAAGCAGAATGTTCTAAAAGGGTGTTAACAAAATATAGAAGTGTATCCTATTTCTAAGGACAGTACCCCTGAATCTAGAGCATTTCCAGTTTGGAGCCCTAGAAATGGCAGGCTCCAGCACTTTGTCCTGCATCTACTACTGAAGCACTGAGATATCAAGATACTGACATCCTTAGTGATTGGTAGGATATTCTATTTTTAAGTGATTTTCCATTTATCTCTCCAGTACACTTCTCTTCTGATTGTGTGTGTGTATTGAGGATGGGAGTATATTAGTGAAGACTGTGAGGACTTTTCCTACTTATCTCTTTTCCCCAGTACAGCATCTGGAGAGTGGGACAGAGTTAGGATCCAATTTGACCAGTAAGAGTTTTCTTTTTCTTTCCTTATCCACCATTTTAGGGAAAATAACCACACTTCAGTGATAGAAGTTTTGCTAAACTCCAGTCTTATGTGTTCATATCTGTCAGATTTGGTGATGCATCTTCTGTGATCTGATTTTATTCTGTCCCCCTTTACTTACCTGGGACACTCAACACTTATTTTAAATACAGAAAAAATTGAGGTCAGAGTGTTACCTAGTCACCCAAGTTTAATCAGCTAATAAAAGAGTATTTTTAATTTATAGGAACTGTAGAACTTTTCAGTGAATACACGTCAGTGAAAACTTTTAATGAAATACATTTAAGAAAAACATAACAGGGGTTATTTAGAAAAATATATAAATTTACCAGTAAATATCAACTGGAAACTTATTGGGTGTTATTTTTCTATGCATCTGATTTTTTAAGAAAGAGACTGAATTGAATATGAATCTAGACATTAAATGTCAAAATACTAAATTTATGTCAAGTGAAATGTAAAAGCTTTAAACCTAATTCCTATTTTATACCATCACTAAACCAAATATACCCCAAAACTATAAACTTTACCTGGTTGACCAATGATACAAAATAATTAGTAATACTTTACTCAGTAATTTCTTAAGCTACAGCAATTGAACCAACCAAACAAAAATGTTAAAGCAAATAAGACTACAACTTCTAGAGTTATCAATTGTCTAACTAAACCTCTGAAATATATATGTATGCATGTATGCATTTGGTAGAATGTACTAAATGTTTCATTATTTTGTTCTCAAATATGGAATAGAGGCTCACAAAATCTAACCACAAGACCAGAGTCTGCAGTGCTTTGTTTGTCAAATGATTCAGGGTGATTCCCTCTATAGAAAAGAGCCCTAGACCCTTAGGACAGGTGTCTGGAGAAATTTTCAACAGCTGATTTAAGAAATAAACTCAAACTGCTTCTGGTAGATGTTAAATGTTTTCCTTTAAACTGTACTGATATGGAAACATTCTAAAGGTCATCTTTAGTGGAAAAATCCCTCTACCCTTAGGAGCTGTAGTCATGTT
Organism: Lagenorhynchus albirostris; assembly: GCF_949774975.1. Classification (NCBI taxonomy): domain Eukaryota; kingdom Metazoa; phylum Chordata; class Mammalia; order Artiodactyla; family Delphinidae; genus Lagenorhynchus; species Lagenorhynchus albirostris. The sequence continues at coordinate 26,653,562 of NC_083112.1, read as the reverse complement.
TAAGGTCTTAGAATCTCTCTTTTTCTTCCTCTTTTTTTTTTGTCTCTCTCTCTCTCTCCTTACCTTAGGTTTATTGTGTGTTTTAAAAAAAAATTGTTTAGACCATCAGACCAGTGCTACTCTGCTTCCCATTTAGCTTCCAAACTGAGCCTTTTATTCTTAACCAGTAGGTTGGCTGCTTCCCAATTTCTTTTTGTTTTTGGAAAAGTATCTTTTTTCTTTCACTGACTTGGCTCAGCTGGTCTACTGTCTGCCAGCCTTAGAAATGACCTCCTCCATTATTATTTTATGTGTATTGGATTGGCAACTATTGTAACTACAACTGTTGCCTACATTGTGTTCCTCTATTTCACTGACAAGAACTCCTTGCAGCATCCACAGCTGAAATATCCACCCACAGCTCACAGTATCTATTTACTGAGTTGTATTTTTTTCATGGGGGGAAAAAATCCCCATTCTGATCACAATACTTTTCTATATTTCTTACATGACTGTTAATTTATTAGATGAAACACTAACAATTTTTTCAAACCATTTGCACAAATTCTAAGTCATATTGCACATCTATCTCTATCCATCAGGGCCTAAACATGCAGGTGAATACAAATGGAAGAAGTGTACAACACAAGGACAGGGTGATCCTACTTAGAAAGTGCTGGAACAGAATCCAGACAATTAACCAAGTGGCTATACCCCGTGAAGTAAGAATAGCTGTGACCAGGGCTGATGTGGTTTGCACACTGGTCTGTCTAGTCCCATTTGTGCATAGACTCAGCTATTGGGTCACCAATGTTCAGTATGAATAATGGTTGCCTGTCTACTGTTATGATCCCCTACCCCATACTTGTAAACACAATGGCAGTCCTTAGTGGTCTGAATGGAGGACAACACATCCACCAAAACTCAACTCAGCCACCAAAACTCAACTCAACCATAACTTCCTCAGTAAGGCCTTCTCCAGTCCTCAGGCATAGATAGGTGATCCTGCCCCAAGTTCCACAAAAGCTGAGATGTATGGCTGATATGACACCGATACCATACTATTGTCATTATATTTCCACTGGTCAGTCTCACCCATAACACTGCAGTTGGAGGTAGATGGAGAAGGGAGCTATCAGAATCTCTTGTTGAGTTTTCAAACCATAATCATCTGTGCAACTGCAGCAAGAACTTTTTCTTTTGTCTTTCTGAATTTTGCCTGCCAAGACCCCTTATTCAAGCCTATACACATATTTTTCTTCTGAGTTTTCCATGTATATTGATTTAATAGTTTACTTTCACTGTCATACTAACTAAACTACAGAATTGAGGCCCTGGGTTATAGGCTCTAGTGACAAAAACAGTCTCTAATTTTTTCAGGAATATGAATCTTTTCTCCTCAGCAAGAATTTGAGTACATGCCTGATATTGTGCAAGCAAGCATACAATATGGGCTACCACCCTTTAACTACACCCCTAAGATCTGAAACCTAGAAAAAACAAAGTTGTGGGGTGTTTTTAATTATTACTTAAAAAAAATTCTCATTTGGCAGCACAACCTAACTTCACCAGAACTCATTTGCTGGTAAAACTTAACCAAAACTGATAGGTGACTAATTATAGTCTTCCTTCTATGGTATTTGAAAAAAATCAAATACTATATGAATAAACAATAATGTGTTTAATTATGTGATTCTATCCCAGTTCCCACTGAGATGTTATATATCATAAAGTATATTTTCCATGTTACCTTGATAAAATCTGAAAGATTCTAAATTTCCATATACTTTTTGCCCCAACTGTTTTGTTTAAGGAATTATGAACCTGCAGATGTTAAACCAATTTTCTGTTAAATTGATTACTTATTTCTATGTTCACCTCAAAATTCAAAATTGCTTCATGAACTAACTGATGCTGTCTACACTATGCAAACACCAGTCTGAACCCCATTCCCTCATCCTTCTCCCTTCCTCATTTATTTCCTGATTTGACAGATTAGTTTGATACCATGTAACATGGAAAAGTGTCTGCTTTCACACCTTTCTGTGGCTTTCATTTATATTTAGACTTGCACGAGATATCTTTTTAAGTACAAATTGACTGCTTGTAATTTAATTTCCCTGGGAATCTGAAGTAGGAATAGGGCGATTTTCATAAGCAGCTCATAGATCCTTCACAGTGGCACTAGTAAATTGGCCTAATATTGATAGTTTTATGCAAATTAGCACAACCTGTCACAAATTTTTGAAGAGAAAGTCTTCTAAGAATACACAGTGTTTAATCTCCCTTTTAGAGACTTTCATCAAACAGGATATTTTCTAAAAGCAATTATCTAAATTATACATAGATAGCTCAATAAGTTAATGTCTACATATTTGTTTCAGTGCATCTTTTATAGTGCTTTGAAAATTCTAAATAACAAAAGTAAATAGGTGAAACAATTATTTCTGCAACCAATATATTTAAAATTGACTTTCACTCTTAAAAACTTTACATAGAATTAATGACAAATAACATGCACATTTACTGTTATGCGTTAGATGGGAAATGATGTTTAAATGATACTTTAAAGTGTTAGCTTATTTATATGTAGGTATTGAAATGAATACAAGGAAAAAGCAACATTAATAGACAATTAGTCAAATTTCTTTTCATGATCTTTGGTGTCATTTTTATTGTTTAATTTGGGGGAGTTTATTTTAAAGTCTTTTATTTTAGAGTACTAAGTTATCTACAAAAGAAATATATTGTTGCTAATTTTAAAATACTTTTAAAAGATAGTATGATCCATGAAGTGCATATAAGTGCACATAAAAATATAAGTTCAATGGCTTATTTAAAAGGATGAATTAGTTTTACCTCATGACCTTTAGTAGAAAGCAGATGAACTCATAATATAAATTTATTTTTTTATTTATTCATCAAAAGTACTTATATATACCAGACCTTTTCTAGAAATGCAGGATATAGAATGAGTCAGACAAGGTCTCTGTTATTCAAAATTAAAATCGAGCATAGTGAGATTGACATAAATTATTAAATAAAATAAAGGGTTCTAGGTAGGAAATGGTAAAGAGGTTGAATAGGAAGAAGCAGTGGACTTGAGGGGCAAAAAAAGTAGATAATATCAAATGTAAAATAGATAGCTAGTGGAAGCAGCTGCAGAGCACAGGGAGACCAGCTCGGTGCTTTGTGGCCACCTAGAGGGGTGGGATAGGGAGGATGGGAGGGAGACAGAAGAGGGAGGAGATACTGGGATATATGTATATGTATAGCTTCACTTTGTTATAAAGCAGAAACTAATACACCACTGTAAAGCAATTATACTCTGATAAAGATGTTAAAAAAAAAAGGAAAAAAGAAAAAAAAAGTAGATAGTACAAGAAAAGCTTTAAAGAGACAGGTTACTGAAATACTTGATGAAAGATATATGTGTAGAATGAGGGGTATGCATGTACTTGCTGGGTTGGTTGGTGGGGTAGGGCAGGGGGTGGGTATTTAATACACAAGTGAGTGTGAATACTTACACTAAGGGCCATAAAACATTGAATGTAAATTGCTTTGTTATGTTGGGGAATAAAATGAGTAAGATTGAGAAGTGTTTTGTGCAGTTGACAAGGCTAGGGATGTAGCTAATGGGAGTCAGGCCATGGAAGCATCTGCGACCTTGATAAGTAGTTTGGGCTTTGCCATATGGAAATGTGGGGACATTTAAGGGATGTTAGCCCAAGGAAAATTGGAATCAGATTAACATTATAGAAAAATCTATGCATATGTATAGTGTATGATAAAATTGAATCCTTTAAGACTAGAATCAAAGAAGTTGGCCAAAAGATTCCATGTGAGACATAAAGACAGTCCAAGAAAAAGCAGTAGTAGTAGGCTGGAAGGAATGGAATTTAAAAGTCAATAGAATAAAAAGGGACACATGATTTTGGTCTCAGGCAGATCTATGCTTGAGTACTGGCTATATTTGCTACTTACAGTATAATGTTTGAAAAATGATTTAACCTGTCTTCTCTTGAATCTCCATTTGTAAAATGAAAATAAACATAGTACCTATTCATAAGGTTATTGTGATGATTAAATGAAATAATGCTTGACATATATACACTACCAAATGTAAAATAGCTAGTGGGAAGCAGCCGTATAGCACAGGGAGATCAGCTCGGTGCTTTGTGACCACCTAGAGGAGTGAGATAGGGAGGGTGGGAGGGAGGGAGACACAAGAGGGAGGGGACATGGGGATATATGTATACATATACAGAAACTAACAACACTGTAAAGCAATTATACTCCAAAAAAACAAAAATTGAAATAATGCTTGTAAAATACTAGGACAAACCTGATACATTATGAGCCTCAGTAAATGTTAACATTTTTTGTTATTAGGAATACTTTAAATGAACAAAAGTGCAAAGCAGAAACAAACATGGCAAATAAGTAGATATTTGAAAAATGTTTCAGCTGTGTAAGTGTTCAAGCATATGCAAAGTAAATTGACACCAAGGGATAATTTACACCTAGCCGATTAACCAACATTAAAAGAATGATAATAGTGTGGGCAGGTGGGTGAAACCAGCACCATTCAAAGTTCAGGGGAACAGTGTGGTTGTTCTGGAGAAAACATAAATCAAAAGCCTGAAAAATGCATATCTTTGACCCAGCAATTCCACATCTGGGATTTTATACCGTAGAATAGATAAATATAAAAATATAAATAAATAAGGATATCATTTGTGGCATTGTTTATGGTAACAAAATACTGGGAGCAACACAAAATTCAACAACAAGGAAATGTTTAAATAACTTATGTTGTAATTTATAGAGTGAAATGGCGTTCAGCCTTTAAAACAATGAAATAAATGAATATGTATTGCTGTGTAACTATCAACATGGTGTTTAGTTTTTTAAAAAGCAGGTATGGTGTAAGCTAGTTTTTGATTGAACTCATAAATGTACAATCACATATGGTATATTGGACAGATCTCACTAAATTTATAAACTTATTAAAAGTTGTTAGAATGAGAGAATGAGGGCTACATATAGGAAAAAGTGAAGGGAAAATTGATTAATGAAATTCCCTCTGGAAACTAGAGCCCTTTTCATGGTATTAGTGTTATGAAAAGGAAACACTTTTCTCACAAATTGAAATAAACGAGGTGAGGATATATCATGCAATCCAATAATTTCCTGACTCCAGAGAAAACAACTTGAGGTTTTTCTTGTTTTCATGGGTTGTTTTTGTTGTTGGTTTTTGTTTGTTTGTTTTTTGTTTTGCTATCCAGCCTAAACTACTTCTCTACTCTTTTCCTCTCCAAGACTCTTGCTTTCTCCCTCTTTTTTCTTCCCGCCACACATACTCTGAAGGCCATAGATGTTTTATATATATATATATATATATATAATTTATAATATATAAATATATATATTTTTAATTACGTTTGAACCAAGAGGTGAGGAATGGCTTGCTTTATAACCTCAGCTGTTTTTTTTTTTGTTGTTATTATTAAATTGTCAATAAGATCATTTACTAAGAGGAGGGGGTCGGCAGTGTGGTCGTGTTTTTTGTTTGTTTGTTTTTGCTGTGCGCCGGCCTCTCACTGTTGCGGCCTCTCCCGTTGCAGAGCACAGGCTCTGGACGCGCAGGCTCAGTGGCCATGGCTCACGGTCCCAGCCGCTCCTTGGCATGTGGGATTTTCCCGGGCCAGGGCACGAACCCGTGTCCCTTGCATCGACAGGCGGACTCTCAACCACTGCGCCACCAGGGAAGCCCGATGTGTGGACGTGTTTTAAGAGCATAGCAAAGAGATCTGAAGCACACTGCAGAGGACATCGATCTAACACACAGCATCTCTTTGTGGGTCTTCTCCTTTGCTGGTCCCCAGTAATACCACTCAACTCATTTAGCTAAAGTCTGACTCCTTTTAGTTTATTTCATGGGTGTTTTATAAGAGTTATGGGGAAGGGTAATCTTTTTTCCTGTAGGTGTATGAGTTTACAAGGATATTTAATCCTGGAGCTGTTGGTACCATTTTTTTTCTGTCATGGAGCAAGACACTGCCTGAAAAATTAAGTCAACACAAAGGATGGAAGAGAGAGAAAAGAGAGATACTCCTATGATATCTTTGAGCACCTGTATCCTGAAATGTTTGAAGAGAATTCTGTTTCTAGACCAGTGGATCTCAAAGTGTGGTCCCCACCCCTGGGTACTTGTTAAAAAATCAAATCATACATTCCAATTTTAGACCTACTAAATCAGAAGCTCTGAAATGAGACCCAGCAATTCTATTTTAACAAGCCCTATAGGGAATTCTCATGAATGCTAAAGGTTCAGAGACACTGCCCAAACTTTCAAATACATGAGCCATTAAATGCCTTATTTCTGTCCCTTTCAATTGAAAACCCCTACTAATACAGCTTCTGGGATAAATAGAGTAAGTTGGGTTATGATAGCTCAATAGTATTATAGACCCAAAGAGAACTGAAATTATTTTTTAGTAGCAACAAACTTTATGGTTATGTGATGTCATGGGGCAAATCTCAGCTCTCCAGATGTATGAATAGAGATAGTAAATGGTGAGAGTTTTAGGGAAGCTGTCTAAGAAAAGCAAGATCAAGGAGTGGGACCTTAGATGAAAGTTCAAGAAGGAAATGAAGCCAGAAATGAAGTGATCAGTGATGATATAAATGTGAGACCAAGGGTCAAGGTATAAGAATGATATCAATGAATATATACAGAAAGTAAGACAATGAGAAAGAAAGAGGGCAGGAGGCTATGGTTAGACATTTTCTTACCTAAATTCAAGTTAGAGCAGTTATAAGGGGAAACAGTGTCTGGGATGGGGTCTAGGAACAGATGGCAAGGGTTGTTGGTGTTGAGAAGATCAAGCAGTTCCAGATTCCTGGGTCAAACATGTGGACTTCCACAAAAGTTTAGCCAAGTGCCAAATTCCATAATGAACAATGAAATAGGATATTGGTAAATAAGGAGAATAAGGTGTTTTGAGGGTGTCATAGCTAGATGAAATTGGCCTCAGAAATGGAAGCAGTTCTGTAAGTGGGAAGTTTTGGTCAAGACGTAACACAGGCAGGTATGAGAACTGTAACATGGTCCATAGAACATGGCACATGGAATTCAGCATTATAAACCTCTACCAAGGAGAACTGAGAGAAGCAATGCTCGGTGGTGAGGAAGATTTAGAGGCAGCATCTTGAGATGCTCACTAAGAAGTGATGCATCCATTGTCTGGAGAGAGTATTGTGATGTTCAAAGATGACAGAGAAGAAGCAGAAAGAAGCAGAAGTTAGCTTCCATTGTCTCTATTAAGAAGAATATTCAGAATGGAAGCAAAGTGAAAAAGAAATAGAAGATGAAGATCATTTTATGCTCTGTTATTGTACATTAACATTTGCCTGAGTCAATCCAAGATTATAGTTGATCTATTTCTATAAATAATTTGTAGAAACTTCTCATAGGAGGTTCATGTTTTGAGTGTGAATAATGGGGCACATTTACTTGCCATTAGAAAAATTAACCTTGGTGTTGAGTGTGCAGTAAATGCAGCCTGCATTTCTATCATGTCTTCCTCTGTGGCATGCTGGGGCAGGCTGGCCTTGTACCTGGGATTGCCTTCACTGTGTACTGATAAACTGACTGTAAGTAGGGCACTAGGTTTCTAAATAGTGATGGACATCAGTATCTCACTACTAATGTTGAGGATCTTGGTCTGTGTTGTGAATGAAAATACTCATTCAAGCACAGTATACATATCAGAAATCTATAAGTTTGTCAATGTGTCAAACCATTCTCTGGGTTAATAGCTAACAGTCATTTCTCTAGTCCTTTCCCCCCAAAGAATATATTCTTTAAAATATCCTGTGTCAATGACACCACCACCTCGACAAAATGAAGTATTTTATTTTCACGCATGGTTCAGACCTTCCAAGATTTCACATTCTTGAGAAAATGATAAAAATAAAAGTAGATGATAACACAAAAACATGGCTTTTGATTTTTTTCTTCATAATGTTCTATGTTTAATGATGTTTTAGCTTTGTTTTGGTTTATTTGTTTTGGACAGTAATGGATAGTTCCATTATTAGGCTTCAATTCTACAGACCCAGGCTGAGAGGATAAATGAAATAATAAAATGCATTCTACGCTGAAAGTTGTATTTAAGACTGTTTCATTTCTGCTACATATTCATGGACATCTATTTGTCATTAAACTACAGTGTTTTTTTTTTCTTTTTTCCCGTTCAGTCAAGCACCACCTGTGTAAATCTAGTCCCACCACATTAAAAAGCACATATATTAAGAATGTTAAACATTCTCTGTACATCAAAAAGTGCTTCCAAGTGGTTCCCAGCAGAGCATGTCTATCTCCAGCTATTGAGTCTTAATGTATGATTTTCCTGTACCTTGTCTTTCTTTACACATCAATCTGTTCATGGCATCTGCCATGCAAACAGTAACAGGGAAATCACTGGGGCTGTCAAGGAAATGACACTTTTCTCCTTTACCAGAGTCTGAAAATGATACCCAGATTTTTCTGAAATTCTCCAGGCAAACTATGTCTTTCTTTTAAAACCAATACCATCTGCCCAGGCAGACATTTGTGAGCCGATTGTCACATAAAAGATTTTAGCTGATTTCTGATGTTCAAGCTTGTTATATTAGTTTATCAAGCTTTCACTTAACTAGATGACTTGTACATTTCAAATTGAAGATGGGTATTGTAGAATATAAAGGCATGAGTTACTTTTAGCCAAACTACAGAGTGGTAACAGAGGCAGCCTTGATTTATATTTTAAAATAAAGTCACTCAATATTTGTTTCAATTTGACATATGTACATATATGCATATATGCATGATTTCTGAATTTTTAAGAATTTTTTTCTTTCAGAGTGAATGTTGAAAGCATATAAAAATATATTATCAATGGGTACAAATGAGTAGTGGGCATTTTCATGTTTCTTGATTAAATTTTTATTCAGATTAAAATTTAACCAGTATCATATAATTAAGTATAATCTCAAACACTCAGCTGCAGCAAAATGATCCCCTTTTAATCATTTCTAATTCCATAGCTAATTGTATTCAGCAGATAATTCATTCACAAGAGTACACTTTTATACCTGGTTCAGCTACATAATTCAATTAATCTAATTATTTTCCCTAATTCATTGTTACTCAAATATTTATCATCTTAAAGAAAAAATATAAAAATACATATGTTGCATATGCAATATGTACATACGTGCCCTATAAATGATGTTGTAATTTTTTTCACTTAAAAGCATTGATATCATCCTGTGTAAATAAATATATAGGTATGGCACAAATTTTAATGTTGCTCAGGATTTCACGGTATGCACGTATTACATATGCCCTGTTTGAAGGACTGTTATGAAGTTGCAGTGTTTTGTTCTTGTTAAAAGCATATTGATGAACATTTTTATTGGTAGATTTTTATAAACTTGCACATTTCTGCTCATTTTTATAACCCCCCAAGGGTTATAACTGATCATTAGGCAGTTAGGAATATTGTAATGATTTTGATATATATTATTATATTCTTCTAAAAAATTATAAAACGAAGCCTCCTTCAGCATTGCATGAACGTTTCCATTTCTCTATAAACGTGTCAACGTTAAATCTTTTAATTAGTTACTTCCTGATATTTGAAAAATGTTCTCACTGCTTTAATTGTTTCTTGATAACTACCAAGGTTTAATGTTTTCCCTTAAGTTTCTAGAACATTCTAACAATTCTTCTGTGTTTTATGTCCTTTCCCATTATTCCATTAGAGTGTTGCTCTTTTCCTCATTCATTTGCAGTAACAGTGCACTCTTTAAAGATATAAATTCTTTATGTGTTATATAAATTATCTGGATTTTCCAGATTTCCATTTGCATTTTAGTAAGCCTTATGGTCATTTTTTACTAGCAATGTTTGTCAATCATTTATATTGAATTATTCTTTATGGACTCTGTTACTCTTTATGGTTTGTTATCACTCAGAAAATCTCTCCCTGCTCCATTATTATACAAGTATTTGAAACTATATTTTTCTAGCAATTTTATAGTTTTATTTTGTATGCCTGATTTTTAATAAATATAATTTAATAATGACTCTTCCAATGACTTATCTAAAATATCATCTTTGTCATATGCTATAGTTTTATAAATTGGGCAATATAAATCTCTGAGTTATATTTGTGGGGCTATTTGTCTATTCCTATTCTGGCATCATATTCTTTTATTTCATACATTTAAATCTTTTTTAGGGAAAATTATATTTTCCCAATATTATCCCAACTTTATTACTCCTTGTTTTCAAGAATTCTATAATTATTTTCACATGTTTGTTATTTCGGGTCAATTTTAAAATGATTTGGTTAAGTTGTTACAAAAATAAAAAAAAAGTTTTCATTAGTTTTTTACCTGAATGTCGCAGAAACATTTTACCAGCTCTTATTATCCATTCTCCTTTTCTTTCTTTTGCACTAGAAACCCAAAATGTTAGCTGGATATAGGTTGCCTACCCTTACAACTTACCATGGCTATGTAATTAAACTAGTGGCTGGGTGCATGAGTCCAAGTGACAAGTACAGCCTCTGAGACATTTCCTTAAAAACTGTTGCCCTACAACATTCAACTTGGAATTGATCGGTGAGAGAAAAAACAAACTTCTTTTTTACTTAAGACTGCATATGACAGGATACTTTTTATAGCACTTTAGCCCCGAAACCTAACAAATAGAATTGTCTGCTGGGATGTTGGAATACTGACAAAAACCTAGAATATGAAGGATTGCCTTAGCAATAGTTTAATAACTAGAAAGAACACAGGTATCATTATAGTCCTGCAATGTAGTCACCAACATTAAAGCACTCGGCAGAACACTTGCTGTGATAACCTGGATATCATGAGAACTGGTTGAAAAAATGTAGAATGTTTGCAATGGCTATTCCTTGTTGCTTTTAGCAATAGGGAGTGAAAGAGACATTTGGCCAAAAATTGGCCACTTTGCAAGCAAAGATAGAAAAAAAAACAAGCTTTGGTTAAGGGAGGTTCTGACAGCCAGTGGCCTGAAATTTAAACTGAATGAATGTCCAGAAGTTTGAGGCCTTAATGAATTTGAAGTTCCAACTGCTTCTGTATGGAAGCAGCAAGAAGTAAATTCATTGCCCAAAAGCAGACTGGAAGCAAAAATCGGATTAAGGGTGTTGCTATCCCACATGAACTCATGGTTACAAATCCCTCAAGGGAACTCCCATTATAGGACAGAGAGAGATGACTGATAAGTTCAGAAGCCATCCAATATAAGAAGAAATTCTGCAAGTTTAGGAACTGTAAGCAGAGGAGATCTATGTGAATGGTTATTTCACATAAAACTGGAAGCAAGTAGACCAGAGACTGCTAAATTTTGGAGGAAATTGAATTGCCAAATAAATTACAAACCTGAGCACAGAAGCCTATGATTGTTCTGGCTCCGAAGCAACCCTGAGGTCATCAAACCTCCATATCTGCAACACCCACTGAAACAGTGGCTACAGGGCATAATAGGTGAGGGAGAACTTGCAAAGGATCACATAGAGGATGAGAAGGACTGTGAAAAAGGAAGTCCCTTCTATAGAGAAGAATCAGGGTTGACAAGAGAAGATATACCAAGGAAATTGCTCCCTCTGGGGCAAGAAGTCTTCTTTCAAGCAGGGTTTGATATTGGTAACAGACAACTGAATGTTTCCAAATCTCCTTTTTACCAAATAATAATTTATGCATTTAAGTGTTCTTCTTCCTAATCTTCTGTGAATATTGGTGTTTTTATCTTTGACATTATTAGTTCTCCAACCCTTAGAACTCATTCTTGGAATTAATACAAATAACAGATTTATATTAATTAAATTTGAGCTAGATGCAGGAAGTGGGCGGGAACTTGAGAGCATGCATGTGTATGTATGTGTGTTTAGTGTCTGTGGGACAGAGGAACCCAGACAGGGACTAAAAAGCATTTCTCAGCTTCTACTCTCTTATTCTTTCATTTAATAAGCATAACAATTTTTAAATTTGGCTCCAAATTTTTGACACTCTTCCATTAAAAAGTGGGTTCTATGTCTTCTCCTCTTGAATCTGGTGGCCTTTGTCTGTGTTCATCAGTAGAGTACAATAAAGATGACACTAGGTGATTTCTTAAGTCCTCTTAAGGCAATTAATTTTCTCCCTCCTTCACTGGGAGAATTCTCCCTAAGGACCACTGACTTGGCATGTAAGCAGTCCAACTGCCCAGAGGCTGCCATACTGGAAAAAAGCCCCAGCTAGTACATCAAGACCACATGGAAAAGTTCTGGGTTAACAAGAGAGAAAAATGTTCAACCAGCTACCAGCAGCTCCATCACCCCACAGTTCTACTCTTACTCTTGATATCTTCACATTATAACTGCAGGAGAGATATTGAACCAAAACTGCCCAATTGGACTCTTCCAAAGTTCCTGAGCCACCAAAAGTTTGAGAAATAATAATATGATTGTTGTTGTTTTGAGTCACTAAGTTTTAAGTTGATTTGTTACTAGGCATGTAGAGATTCCACCCTGCTTTGGAATAGTTATAGACTTAATTTCTTAGTCTACATGGCAGTCAGACATGACAACATGACTAGACTTTTGCCAATGAGATGTGCGCAAACTCTCCTTAAAGATAGATGCCCTAGCATCTCTATTTCCTCCTTCTAGCCTAGTGGAAATAGGAAAAAATAGGGGAAAAAATAGGAAAAAAACTAGGAAAAAACTAGAGTAAATTTGGAAGCTAAGGATACCAAGGATGACAAACCAATCCTGACACCTCCAGGCCTTTCACTTCTGGACTGTTAGATTAAGAAGAAATAAATTCCTTTCCTACTCAAGTCACTATATTTTGATATTTGTTAAAGCACTTTAGCTTATATTAAAATAAATGCAATGATATGCAATAAAGGTGGACATCTTTTCAATATTGAAAAGTCATTAATACATATTTTCTCAGAAATGTGTATATCAACCTCCATTTATTCAATTTATCTTTTCTTTCTCCAGGGAAGTTTTATAATTTGTTTGTTTTTTATATAGTTATTATGCATATTTTGATAGATATATCTAGGCTGTTTTATATTTTTGGTGTTATTATGAGGAAGATCTTTTTACATTTTCATCATATTTTCTAACTAGTTATTGGTATGATATAAGAACACAAAGATTTTCAGATATTGATATTTAATCAATTAGCTCTATTATTCAATCCCAAATGTTCAATTGTTTCTCTTTGCTTTAATCAGCATCATGAGATATTGCTCACTTTTGCTCTCTGGCTCACTTTGTTACTGAAATGCATGATTGTATCAGATAAACCTTTTTTATTGTGGTAAAAAATATGTAATCTATCCCCTTAATAAATGTTTAAGTATACAGTGCAGTATTGTTAGTTATATGCACGTTGTTATACAGAAGATCTCTAGACTTCATCTTGCATAGCTGAAACTCTATACCCTTTGAACAACAGGCACCATCCTACTTTCTGCTTCCATGAGTTTGACTATTTTAGATATCTCATATAAGTGGACTCATGCAGTATTTTGTCCTTCTGTGACTAGCTTATTTCACTTACCATAATGAGTTTACATTTCATTCATATTGCAGCATGTGTCAGAACCTCATTCCTTTTTGAGGCTGAATATTTTATCATATATACTACATTTTATTTTTATTCATCCCTTGATGAACATTTAGATTATTCCTACCTCTTACTTATTGTGAATAGTGCTGCAATAAACATGGACATGCAAAGACCTCCTTAAGATGCTGTTTTCAATTATTTTGCATAAATACCCAGAAGTGAAATTACTGAATCATAGGTAGTTTTATTTTTAATTTTTTTTGAGGAAGCTCTTCTGTATTCCTGACTTCAAAATATATCACAAAGCTATAGTAATCAAAATAGTATGGTACCAGCATAAAGACAGATAAATAGACCAATGTAAGAAAATAGAGAACCAGAAATAAACTCATGTGTATATAGTCAAGTGATCTTTCACAAGGGTGTTAGGCCTATAGATGGGGAAAGGATAGTCTCTGTAAAAAATAATGTTGGGAAACCTGGATATCCACATCCAAAAGAATAAAATTACATCCTTATCTTAAATCATACACAAAAGTTGACTCAATGGATTGAAGACTTAAACATAAGACTTAAAACTATAACACTTCTAGAAGAAACCTGTGATTGTTAATTTTATGTACCAACTTGACTAGCTAAGGGATGTTCAGATAACTGGTAAAACATTATTTCTGGGTATGTCTTTGAGGGTGTGCCTGGAATATATTAACATTTGAATCAGTAGACTGAGGAAAGATCACGCTCACCAATGCAAGTGAGCATCACTCAATCTGTTGAGGGTCTGAATAGAACAAAAAAGCAGAGGAAGAGCAAATTTGCTCTCTCTACTTAAGCTGAGACATCCATCTTTTCCTACCTTTAGACATTGGCACTCCTGGTTGTCAGGTTTTCGAAGTCAGACTGGCTTCCCTGGTTCTGCAGTTTGCAGATGGCAGACTTCGGGACTTCCCAATGTTTATAATCCATGAGCCAATTCCTATGATAAATCTCCTGTTATATCTATTTATCTATCCATCCATTCATCTTATTTGTTCTGTTTCTAATACAAAAATATAGGGAAAAAACTTCATAACATTGGTTTTGGCAATGATTTGTTTATTATGACACCAAAAGCACAGGCAACAAGAGCAATGGTAGACAAGTAGGGGAACATCAAACTAAGACATTTCTTTACAGAAAAGAAAAAGAGTCAATAAGTATAAAGGCAACCTATGGGATGGGAGAAAATACTTGCAAATCATATATCGAATAGGAGGTTAATTTCCAAAATATATAAGGAACTGCTATAACTCAAGAGCAGAAAATCAACTAACCTGACTAAAAAATGGAAAAAGGACTTAAATAGACATTTCTCCAAAGAAGTCATACAAAAGGTCAACAGGCATATGAAGAAATGCTCAGTATCACTAATCATCAGGGAACTGCAAATCACATCAAACTTGTTAGGAAGGCCATTATCAAAAAACAAAAAAATAACAAGTGTTGTATTAAAACATGTGAAGAAATTGGAAGCCTGTGCACTGTTGGTGGGAATAGAAAATGGCATACCTGCTATGAATAAACCTTACCTTGATTGTGATATTGATATTGTGTCTCAGGTAGGGACATTTCTGTGATGGTGGGGAGAGTAGCTGGCATGTGAAATAGAGCATTATCTTTTATCAAGTTTGGTTTAAAGATAACTAAACCAAATTGGCTTAAGAAAAGAAGGATTTCAGAGATGTTTTCATGACCCATGGTCTGAATTAAGGTTGGAACCCAAGATTTGGTTAAGGATAAAATATTATATAGTCATTATTCCTTCTCTGTATCACAGTGGGGATTTTGTGAAGAGAGGCTACAGATGATAATCACACCCAAATATCAACTCTCCTTTCCATGGTTCACTTAGGATTTTCATACATGCTTAGATCTGATTGACTAATATTTCACTCTGATATTTTTGCATCTTCATTCATGTGATATTTGTCCCTAGCAATTCCTGGCATTTCTAATCTCATGTTTGTTAACTTTTGTTGAAAGTTAGGGCAATTTGGCAAAGGCAATTTTTTTAAATGTCAGTGTATTCTGAGTGACAAAAAATGTTTGATTCTGAAAGGTTTGAATAAATATATATATGGGATTTTCTGCACCAAGTACAATTCTGAATAATTTTGACATGCTTCTTAATGTCTTTAGGTAAAGAGATTACTTTAGGTTTTATGTATCCTAAATCATTTGTCATATATGTTTTTTTCTCAAAAAGTCCATTTCCTTGATTTTTTCTGCAAAATTAAAAAAATGCTTTTATTCAGAGAAAAAAATCAACACAAATAACAAATCCTTTAGAAAATGGCATATTAAAAGTGGGTATGGCCAAATCTGTAGAAAAATTATTTAACTTTATATATATATATATATATATATGTAAATTCTAACAATTATACACTTAATACTGTTGTTTTCAGGAAAATTTGGGGCTTACTTATTTTCTACATGCCACCATCTCTGAGTTTCTCAATATCTGTATCCTTTTGTTATCAATAGGATCAAACATGTTGTCACCTCAATTTGTTTTCATAAGATGTTTTAAAACATATTATAAGTGAGCTAGTCTTTTGTGCTGCCTTGTATAATATCCCTCCCTAGTGAGTGGTCAAATACTTGGTCTCATAGTTTAAAAAAAAACAATCATTGACCCTGAGACTCTTAAGATGAGAAAGTACAGAGTGGCCACACATTCTTATGTATGTACATTTTTATGTATGTTTAAAGTCATCTGAGTACTGCTTTTTATTCTCCTCTCAAATTTGAATTCTTCATGTTCCTCTGGATATCATCCATGCTTATGGCTACAAATCATTAATCTTGCCCTTATAAGTTCTCAACCTCTTGAACCATTGCTAAGAGACAATGTTATGGAGAAAACTTTTGATGTAGTCCTTGGTATTACTCCCTCACAACTTCAAACTATAAGAGATTATATTTCTTACAAAATTAAATGAATGTATTTCAGGAATACAAGAAACACCAGTGTCATAATTACAAGGAAAAAAAATACTTAAATAAAATTAGACAACTTCTCCCTGTTTGTTTTTTCTTCAAGCAATTCCAATACAATAAAAATTCACAGTCTTGTTGATTCTTTAAGAGGTTGCTTTTTTTCAGTAAAACATTGATTAACTAGTATGAGACATTTAATTAACATTCATTTTCCTGCAATCTGCTTCTAAAAATTAGCACCATATTATCCGAAAACAAACTGAAATTGAGGATTAAGTAGGGGAAAAAAACCTTCTGGAGTATATTCCACGGTAAATATAGACTCATCCTAACAGTATTCTATAAATGAAATCTAGGCTACCTTGCTTTGCTCATTTGAGAGCACAACAATTTGAATCAAAAACCTTCTGTAGCAAAGGAAAGCAGCCCTGAATAAATGCACCATTTACTTTGTTGATTTATTTTTTTACTTTAAACAATATTGAAGAGAAGTTTACTTTAGTCTCCTAGATTTGTTTTCATGGGAATGTTTGCTTTACATATGCAAAAGCATCTCCCTATAGCATTAATGTGGCATATTCATCTTCAAAGACACTATGCTTTTTTATGCACTGTAACAGCCAAGTCTGAAAAGTCTGAAATGAAAGCTTTCAAGTTTGTTGACTCTGAAACTATTTTGATTTTTTTCCACGCTTCCATAAATGTCCTTTTTCTGATTCGACACTGGGAACAAAAAAAGCAAATTTTGTCAGCATAAGTCACCTAAGGAACAACATCAGTGGTTGTCTCGCTTGAGAGTTTTCTAGCGCCCTAGATATTCAGAATAACTGAACTTCCTGGACCCCTACCAAGTTCTCTATCTCTGACTGCCTCTGTGCTGTAAATTTATCCTGAAAACTATGATTTTCTCCTCAATTGCTGCAGCTTCCTAGATAAAATGAGAACTCTTCCACAGATTTTCCTATCAACTTCAACCTGGAGGTAGGATTTAGGAAGTTTGCAATGACTTCCTCACTGTTCAGAGCACCCTTCCTCAAACTCAGCATTAGAAAAGAGCACACAGAAATTCTGGTAATAAGACTTTACAGGTTCAAAAAGGTTGTCTTTAAGCACTTTCATTTTGAAAAGTCCTGTTAAGTTGGTTCAGCAAGGACTCGCAGTAGTTTCCCATTAAGTAGCCTTCAAGCGTGTGCTGTCTAGCAATGTGGCAGTTATGTTCTCCCAGACTCATTAGTTTATATTCTCATTCATCTGCAGATTTAAGTTTGAGTTTCTCAGAATGAAAAATAGCTTCTACATTCTACTTGAGAAAAGCCAACATCTCTTTGAACTGATACTTCATTGGGTCTTGGCAAATGGGTATCACCATCTACCCTAAACCTGTGCTCAATGTAGATGCTCAAAAACAAATCCAGTTTGATCAAATACTCACTTACTGATTAAAATGAACTTTGCTTTGGCTAGAGTGTAGAGAACTTTATAAAGAAAGGTAAAAGCAGAGCAGAGAAAGGAAAAGAGTGGTAGGTGATCAACCTCTCCAGTTCCTGGACATGGTACTTCCAATGCTAAAATGGGGAAAGTCCTAGGCAAACCAAATGAGCTGTTTACCTTGTCTGTTATTTTATGTTATGTTATTTTTAAATTTAATTCAATTTTGCTTTATTTTAATTTATTTTACTTTATTTAATTTTGTTTTATTTTCTTTTATTCCAGCCTTATTGATGTATGATTAACAAAAATTGTATGTATTTAAAGTACACAACGTGATGTTTTGATATACTTCTACATTGTGAAATGATTACTACAATCAAGCTAATTAACATATCCATCACCTCACTTAGTTACCATTTTTTTGGTATTGTATATTTGAAATTTGTTACCCTAATTCTTAAGTGCCCTCAAAATTAACTCTACCAGTACTATTTAGATTTCACTTTTAGGGAAAATTGGCATTTGCCCTTTCAACAAATAAACTACCTAGACAGGAATAAAATAATATTTCCATCTACCAATCCACTGATTAACAAGCATTGTTACAACCTATCTTTTTTTTTTTTAATTTAAATGTTCTCGAAAAGAATTTTTCAAATGAAATTGTTGCTAAGCAGGTAAAAGGCATTTTAGTCTACACTGGTTTAAATTCTAAGTCTGCTCCACATGACAATGCATACTCATACTTCAGAATCCAGACTAAGAAAGTACTAGTCATCCTGTCTTCTCTATCACGTTCCCATCTCCATGGTTCAGAAGATATGGATTTTTTTTTTTTTTTTTTTTTTTTTTTGCGTTACGCGGGCCTCTCACTGTTGTGGCCTCTCCCGTTGCGGAGCACAGGCTCCGGACGCGCAGGCTCAGCGGCCATCGCTCACGGGCCCAGCCGCTCCGCGGCATGTGGGATCTTCCCGGACCGGGGCACGAACCCGTGTCCCCTGCATCGGCAGGCGGACTCTCAACCACTGCACCACCAGGGAAGCCCGTATGGATTTTTTTGAATGTCACTTCAAGAGGAAAAAAAACTGGATATTTTATAGGCTATCAGTTTTGACAGTGAAAGTAAAGACCTAACCCTCCCTCTTGCTATTGCCTCAAGGTATAGCTGTAGAAAATAAACAAAAATTGTTTCCAAGGTAAAACTTAGGTAATAAAAAACAAAACAACATCTGTGTCAAAGGAAACTCTAAGAAAGTTAAGTCTGCATAGTTTGACCTGAAAACCACCACAGCTTGTTTGAATTACACGGCCACCTGTCACAACTGTGCTCCAGATACTTCTAAAACAGTAGGAGTTTGTCACATAAAAGGAATGTGCAGGATTTAAATTATTGGAGACCAGGAGGCCACCCCAATGAATGTGAAAGTTTTCAAAACAGAAATGACAGGACTCAGTGTCTCCTAAAGCCGTGTAATACTCCCTGTTGATGGCTGCCCAGAATTCCTATAGAGAGACTGAGGATTAAAATAACAGTATCATCACTGGATTTCTAACAAAGTTAACTTGTACCAATTAATAAGATTAAATTCTTGAATACCCACCTTGTGGATACATAAAACGTTTTCTAATGATATATACAGATTACTGAGTCAGTTTTTAGTGTGAGCATAGTAGGCAATCAACTGGATGGTACCACTGGAGGCATTGCCTGAGATATTTCTCTTAAATACATTAATTGTCTTATCATAACCCCCAGGGGAGGCTGAAAGTCCACAACATGTGAACCCATCCCTTGAGGGCTGCCTCCTCCTATGTTCCTCTTTCAAATTACCTTAGAAAGATGACAATCAAATTCATTGACACTCAGAGTCAATTGGTTTAAGAAATTGCTTACTTTTTTGCTCTCCATCCTCTTTACTGCCTTCTCAAATACCTCACAGTTCTGGGGATAATAATACTAATACCTAAGGAGTAGGGCATGAGACAGAAGAAGGAATTATATAATAAGTAACTCCATCTGAGAAATCTTTTACATGCTCCATCCCTAACATGACTGCTCTCCAAACATGCACTCCAAGCCCCTCATCCAGTCTCAGCAGCAGCTCCCCCCGAAACAGGACACCTCTCACTCTACAGTGTGCTGTACGTTGAACTTCTCAACTTGTCTTAAATAACACCTAGTTCACATTTTATCTTGGACCAGGTTTTCACTTCCTGAAATACCCTCTTTTCATCTCTTTTACCCCCAAACCCAATTCTTTTCTTTATTTTTTTAATTGAAAGTTAATTTTTTTTATATTTTATTTTTTTATTTCTTAACTTTTATTTTATATTGGGGTATATTTTATTTACAATGTTATGTTAGTTTCAGGTATACTGCAAAGGAGTTCAGTTACACATATACATATATACATTCTTTTTCAGATTCTTTTCCCATATAGGTTATTACAAAATATTGAGTAGAGTTCTCTGTGCTATACAGTGAGTCCTTGTTGATTATCTATTTTACATATAGTAGTGTGTCTATGTTAATCCCAAACTCCTAATTTATCCCTCTCCGCTACCTTTCCCCTTTGGTAACCATAAGTTTGTTTTTGCTGTCTGTGAGTGTGTTTCTGTTTGGGTAAATAAGTTCATTTGTATCTTTTTAGAGTCCACATATAAGTGATATCATGCATTTGTCTTTCTCTGTCTGACTTACTTCACTTAGTCTGATAATCTCTAGGTCCATCCATGCTGCTTCAAATGGCATTATTTCATTCTTTTTCACATCTTCTTTATCCATTCCTCTGTAAATAGACATTTAGCTTGCTTCCATGTCTTGCCTATTGTAAATAGTGCTACAATGAACATTGGTGTGCATGTATCTTTTCGAATTATGGTTTTCTTTAAAGACCAAGCTCGTTATCCCCTGTGGTTACTTCTTTTCCAGTGTTTTCTTAGCTCTTTCATGATATTTATTGCTTTTTCCTGATTATTAAAAGTAATAAATGATCAACACAGAATATTAAGAAAAACTAATAAAATACACTTAACTTTATTGTGTACATACTCTGTATATACACACATAATCTGAAGTCTTCTGTAAATTTACCACACAAGAAAAATCACTGTTTACATTTAGTTTATATCTCCCCAACATATATATGATTTTTTTCTTTTATGCTCTTTGGCAGACAATGTTCAGGCTGATTGCAGACCTATTGTCAACGCTCATCTAATTCATCTGTGCTTTGAGATGCTTTGTGACACACAGAAGTTAGAGCTAGAAAGAGCCTTGGGAATCAGAATCTAACTACTTATTTTACAGATGAGTGAAGTGAGGACTAGAGATATTTATTGCCTCACCCTAGATCATTGTTTGTAAGGAGCAGAGTCAGAACTTGATTCAGATAAGGTCAGCACATTCAGTTACACAGATTGTGCAATATGCAGGGGAGCCTATACATTTACCAAACTGTGCACCAAGGCTCAGTCTTGCATCTTCTGGAGAAAGGCTCACAAAAGCAGGATCCACTTATAATGAACTTGCAGGGCTTCTAATGCCAAGTGTAGCAGGAGGTGGTGAGGAAGATGGGAATAAGAGGGTGTTTCTAATTCAACTGACAGCACTGTGGATGCAAGCAGTGAGACTGAATCCAGGCTCTTTATTTCCCAAACTGATGCTTTCTTCAGTACTTTTTGTTTCCCACTGTATCTTTCTTCCTAATATAACATATTTTTAAAAATCATCCCCAGTTAGATATTACTCTATAATTTTATACTATTTTTCATATATATAGTATTGAATATATATATATATATATATATAATCTATACATAAGAAATCCCCCCAGATCCCATGATTATTAATTTGTTAGTCTGAAAAGAAGGTGCAAACAATAAGCAATGGTTTGGATTGATTATTGGAGGGCACACTTGAAAAGACAGTATGTCAATAATGATTTATTAAAATTATTGGCTATGACAATGATCTTCATCTCATCTCATGAACATCCAGCAAATTGCCTTACACTCTGCAAATATTTGTTTAAATTAACTCCTATACCACATAATAGGAAATGCCAGTGGTTGAGATAACATAAAAGCAACAGTATAATTCATTCTACCTTGTATTAAGAATAATTTTGATCAGCCAAATTTGAATATGAGTAAGGGAAACATTTATATAAATTAGAGAAAACAATAGCGTGAGGGTCAAAAGCAAAGATCTTGCTATTTCCAAACTTTATCCAAGTCTGGACTCTGCTACTGATAGTTACTAATTGTGTGATTCTCAGAAAATTAATCTGTAAAATGGAAATGATAATATTACCTTTTAGGGATCTTCTAAAAGGTAAAAATAAAAATAATGCATCCTGTGACATGCAGCAAACACTCAATAATTGTTAGCTATATTATTGAGGTTCTGCACTCATAATTTAGGTGTTTTTATTTTCTTTATAAAATATCACTCTTTACTGATAAATGGGAGACTTGTTTAAGGTGACTCTCATAAATAACTAAGGAGAAATTATATCTCCCAAAACCTTATTCCAAGAGGTTTTCCTGAAGGTTTCCATTGATACAGGTAACTGATATAACGTTTGATTCTTCTGATAGTTGTGAACTAGAAATTTGATTCAGAAAATAAGAGAAATAGATGTCTGTCTTACAAATTAAAACTGGGATATCTAATTTGAGATAAAGTGTTAAAATATAAATACCATCATGAAAATGTTTCAATAACTTTCTGCATCTCAAAATGGAATCAATTACTCACAAAAGCAGTACAGCCTGTTGAAACTGCATTACTGAGCTTCTGTAGAAAGCAAAAAAATGTAATAATTCACCAGAGATTTCATTTGAGTTTTGGGGAGCTTCAGCAAACTACCTCAATGAGCTTAATTACTCTGTGAATGAGCACAAGGATTAATAAGAAGATCAGTGAATGTTAGCAACACGATTACTGATATAACATATTTAGAGGAGGAAACTCAGCATCCTCCCTCCTCCCCAAACCTAGACCTTGGAGAATGGATGATCCCAAAGCACGCTGAGTAAAGAACAGGTTTTTTGGGCTGATGAACAAATCAGCAAATTCTTACTCCTTCTCTTTTGAGGAGATGTAAGTTGGAAAGTTAGAGAGTAAAATCAGAAGTATTCCATTTACTGGGTAAATAAAAATACTGTACATTTGTGGCCTGGATTTTACTGTAGCTTTTAAAAAGGGAGAAAACACTTTATGTCATATTACAGAGTGATTCTTGCTAAGTGAAGTAAGGAGCAGAACAGTGTCATGAAATGATACCTTTTGGGTAAAATAGGAGGGATAAAATAATAGAAGCATATTTGCTTAGATAAGCATAAAATATCTCCAGAGGAATATATAAGAAATTCCTAATATTGCTGGTTTCCACAGACAGGGCATGAGTGCTTGGGGAACATGCATGGCAAGGAGGCTTCACTGAATATCTTTCAAATTTTGAACAATGTGACAGCCCTGCTTATTTAAAAATAAATACAATTAAAAAGCTACTTTTATACTTTTTCTCAAACACCATCTTTTTTTCTGACACAGCTATTGCCTCTTCTCTGTTTTCTTCTAAATATCTTAGTAAACAGCATAATGTCTCATATGATTTCTATATCATTACCTTACAAAATAGTAGCCAACTTCTAGTAAGAATGTCACTGAAGCCTCTGGAAACTATATATAGTTCAAGAATTAAATTTGCATCAACATTTCATATCAGACTACTGATATTTACCTATATTTTTCAGACTGATGTTTTATGAAACTTCCTCCTTTTCTGAAGAAACAGAGCCAGGGTCTTCCGAGACCTTGAACTGTGATTTATTTTCTTTGTCCTAGTCTGACCCACTTCTGCATCTTGGAGACTTGCTAACTCTATGCCCTTGAGGATGAGAAAAAATAAATCCTTGCAGGTTCCTGGAATATAAATTACAGGGAAGTGAACAAGATAAGTATGGTATAGAAAATTGACTTCCTTTTCCCTAAGGTAAGGTTTCAGAAGTCTTTCCTTTGTTTCTTTCTAATCTATGACTCAAAGAATTGAGGAATTGAGGCAATTTTTCAACTAGTGTATTATTTGTTCATTTCATAACATTTTAGATAATTATTTTAAACACTTTTCACCGAGGTTCTGTTTAGAAAAGGAGAGAATAAATTCATTCCCTAGGGCATCTGAGAATGTGGAGAAAATTCCAGTTATTCTTTATCCAAAAAGCAAAAATCACATTTCATATATATATATATGTATGTGTATATATATATATATATATATATATATATATACACATACGTATATATATGTAATTTAACTTGAACATGTATGGAAATTTAGCAATCTACATCACACGAATATGTACCAGCCTTGTCTGATGGTTACTCTTTGCCTATGGCCCAAATCTTTTCACATTTCAGCGACAGGAATTCACACATGCTAGTTTTGAAAGTAAGGTGTTACATCAGAAATAATACATTATATCAGAAAATAATAGCACTTTATTAACACTTTGTAAAATCCTTAGACATAATTTTCTCATCTGATGAAAGAGCATGTGAGATAGATAAGTCAAGAACCATTTACTAAGTACCTACTCTGTGTTAGTTATTTTCCATTTGTTACCTAATCCTCACAATCAATCTGATAAACCATTATGAGGGCTCCCATTTTATTGATGAAGAAAATAAAGCCACAATAAGTAAGTCACAATCCCAATTTGGAGGATGGAGGAATTCCATTGACCCATTGGCCCACCATGGCTAAGGAGTCCACCTCTAGTCCAATTAACTGTAAGGAATTTGCCAGAAAAAGGAACGAAACTGTGTCATTTACAGAGACGTGGATGGACCTAGAGACTGTCATATACAGTGAAGTAAGTCAGAAAGAGAAAAACAAATATGGTATATTAACTCATAAATGTGGAATCTAGTAAAATGGTGCAGATGATCTTATTTGCAAAACAGAAATAGAGACACAGACATAGAGAACAAACGTATGGGTAACAAAGGGGAAAGGGTGTGGTGGGATGAACTGGGAGTTGGGATTGACATATATACACTGCTATGTATAAAATAGATAACTAATGAGAACCTACTGTACAGCACAGGGAACTCCACTCAGTGCTCTATGGTGACCTAAATGGGAAGGAAATCCAAAAAAGAGGGGATATATGTATACGTATGGCTGATTCACTTTGCTGTGAAGCAGACACTGACACAGCAGTGTAAAGCAGCTATACTCCAATTAAAAAAAAAAAAAAACCTGTAGGGAGTTTGGCACAAGACCCTTTATTTAGCACATGCCTGCTGCAGTAGCTCAACTTGACAGGAACCTTTCAGAAAAGGTGAGAGCAGGTAGGCTCAGTAGGTCCCATAAAATGTGAGTAGCATGTTGTGTAATATCACAGAGTTGTGAAGCACGGCAACCAAGGCCCAACCCTTTTAGCTCTACCTTGAAATCTAAGTGCATCCTGGATTAATATGATTAATATGAACCCTCTGCCTTGAGGTCAGAGCGGGTATGGAACACTATTCAGTAGACAGATGGTGCTTCAACTCAGATTTAAAGAATGAGAGAGACCTTGTCAGTCAGACAAAAGGGACAACATAGGCTGCAGAATAGAGAGCATATCAAAGCTATAGATTTACTAGAGAGAGAAAATGTTCATAAGTGCTGAGTAAATGAATGCACTAAACACTATGGCACTGTAGAAATACAAGTGTGATTGGAGAAAGGCTCGTGTGTAAAGTAAAGGGAAATATAGGAAGGTGGTACTTGATGTAGGGTTTTCTACGGCTAAGCCACCATGTTTACAGTAGAAGCTGAAGGTGATGGGAGTTATTGTTGGACTTGAAGCAGGGAAAATAAACACTCAGATTTGTCTTTTTGAAAGAATATTCTGAAATCAGTGTGGAAATCAGATTGCACAGGAATAAAATAGAGACAAAAGACCATTTGGGATGTTATTAGAATAATTCAGGCAAGAAGAGTTGAGGATGAATAAAAGCAGTGATAGTGATAAGGAAGAGGGATGACTTGTGTACAAAAGCAGAGTTGACAAGCCTTGATAACTCTTTTCTTCTAGGACAGAAATATGTTTATCTGCCTGTGAAATAGCTATTTTCATCATTGTGAATAGGTTAAAGGGGCATAATTAACCCCTTATCAGAATGTAAATCCCTGGTTTTATAAATAAATTGTTATTTACAAGGTAGTATTATTGGCATTTAAGAAAGTTGTTCGGAATTTTGTATTTGAAATTCATTTTCACCTGATTAGAATGATTATATTTATCAATTCTGATCAACTTTAAACAGGGTGAATTCTTCTTTGCTCTCTCCAACAAATGAATCTAAAATCATATCCATATTCATATAAATGAAGAGTAAATTTTTTTTAAGTTTAATGTTGAAAAATACTAAGTAACTCACTTCCTCTTGTTCCAAAATCTCTTGTTCTTAAAATCCTTTTAGATTTTAAAAAGGAGGGGAAAGGCTCTCCAAAGTTTGTCTGAGAGAAAAACAACTTCACAGATTAAATCATGCCTTCATTTAGATCTAAGAGGAAAGTTGTGATAATTTGTCTCTATGGAGGCAGAGCACATCTCTGGGACTTATGATTTGTTAACTTGTTTGCTGGACTTTTTTTCCATCTGCTTATTTGTTTTCCTTATTTTATTTATCTATCTGCGAATGGATAATTATCCCCCCACCCTTTTTCTCCCCTTACTGTTGACGTTCTGTTTTTGTCAGATTTGTTTTCCCTTGTTTTCTTACTGCAGTCATCATGCAAGAGGGTGATACATTTTTCATTTAATTATAATTTTCTTTATCATCCAAATGTCAAGATTAATAATGGCACAAGCAGATAAGAAAAAGCCTCTTTAGATTTTCTATGGTTTTACCACATAATGCCACATTATTTAGACCAAATCACTCAGATCATTTATGAGTACACACTGAAATCATCAAAAGAAGTTAAACTATCATTTCAGTTAAAAAAACTCAGTAGGGGCAAGCATTAATACCCAAGTGCCAGTTAACAGTAAAGTTAAAACCAAAATATTCACAATGTTTCAATGAGGTATATTTCTGTAGTGAATTAAGATCTTAAAATATTATTCATTTTGTTTTATTTCATGTCTGAAAAATATGATCCTCTGTTGTTAAGAAATCAATTACCATTAAATCAGTAATAACTCTAAAACCTAATTTTCTTTTTAAACATTTCACATATTAAAATTGTAGCTCTTTGGAACTAACAGATTCTTAGGTTTTTCTGGAAAACCTAGTCTAGTATCCCAAAACTCAAATGGAATTTAAATCTAGTGATAGAATGACCAATGAACATTATGACTTAATTTTGACAGGAGAATATTTGGAGATCAATTGAAAGAGCAAGTTTTTAAACTATCAAAATAAGGAAATTGATATGTTAATTCAGGTTAATTCAGGAAACTGTCTATGGGGCTTATCTATCTGCTATACCATCTGTGCAGGGAATGTATATTATCATGAATAGAGATCTTCATGATATAGACAAATATAAAAACTGCAGACACAGGCATAATGCTATATTTTATGAAGTATATTGTGTTAGTTTTCTAATGTTGATGTCACAAATTTAGTGGCTTAAAAAATGAAAATGTACTGTCGTATTTCTGTAGGCTAGAAATCCAACAAGGATCTCACAGGACTAAATCAAGACATCAGTGGCCTGCATTCCCTTCTGGAGGCTCTGTGAGAGAGTACATTTCCTTGTCTCCCCAGCTTCTAGAGGCTGCCCACATGCCTTGGCTCATGGTTCCCTTTCTTCATCTTTAAAATTGGCAATTGTAGGTTGAGACTTTCTCATATAGCCTCACTCTCACTGCTCTTGCCCTCCTCCTCCACTTTTAAGGACTCTTGTGATTACTATTGGGCTCACCTGGATAGTTCAACATATTCTCCCTGATCAAAGTCAGACGATTCACAACCTTCATTCCATCTGCCACCTTAATTCCCCTTTGCTGTGTAATTTAACAGATTACAGGGATTAGGACATGGGCATCTTTGGTGGGGGTAGGGCTCGTTATTCTAACTGAAACATATACATTTTATGCATTTCTCTAATTGTCAACTTTGTAATTACATGTAAATTACACAAAAGGTCATTTAATTTTTATCAAGTTCCAAAACATTTCCAATTTATATAAACTTGGATTTCTTTGAATAAGTAAATGTTATAGGATTAATAGAAATTACCTGAATTCTTAAAATAGTTAATAACAATAAGGAGGTATAACATCTATGCTCATATAGTTAATGACCTTGTATTTTAATAAATAAGTATGGAGGAATAGAATATTTAAGGCTAACTTCCCCAATAGTTATATATTTTAGTTAAAAAGTATTTAGTGTAGTTCTAGGATCTGATTTAGAATTCCATATTCAGTATCTATATGTTCATATCTGTATATCTACATCCCATATCCCCTCACATCCTTGGAAAAGACTATGTTATGAGGATTAGTACATTGTTAACCATCTTTTGATTTGAAGCACTCTGGTTTCAATATGAGAATTTACATGGATAATTGTGTTTGTGTGTGTGTGTGCATGCATGTGTGTATGAAAGGCAATTTGTTTTCTGCAAAATAATTGAGTTGAAATGACAACTTCAATAAATAGTATCTTTGCAAATATTAAGCAGCATGACTATTTAACTGTGCTATCATGGGCCAAGTCAACATTGCCAGTGCAATAAGACCTATAAAATTTGACACATGCTATAGATCTCTACTTGATGATTTTCTTTATAGATTTTGCTGAGCATATTTTGAGGCTTTTGCCCTGCATTATCTTTATGAAAATTCCCAGGTTTCATTTTGTTAATTCTAAGTTCCAAAAAAAAAAATCTTAACCTCTCATGAGTCACTGGTATATTTTAGTTTCAGTGACATTGAATCCTGTGGCTGTCCAAGTTTTCATCTTTCCTTGGCTGTCAGGGATCAGAGAACCAAATTTGATGTTGACCTCTAGCAAGTGAATAAAATATATCGCTATGAACCTTTCTGACTTAATTTATCCTGGTTCAGTTAACCCTCATTTTCATTTATTCTACTTTATTTTTGTGTCATACTATAATGTATATATCTGTATGCCACATCAAATTATTTGAAGAATAAATAAACATATCATCTTACAATAAGACAGTGCATAGAACTAAGAATTTGGTAACTCAGCTGAAAGACTGAGAATAAAAGTGAATTAAGCATACAGATGTTAATTTTTTTTTTGTTTCAATCAGCTACACAAATTTTCTAAACAATAATTTTGGGAGAGTTTTACAGATCGGATATGGAAGCACAGTAGAGATGAAACAGTGTAGAAATTCTCTTTCCTGTAAAATCCAAGAATTTGATTGTCATAATAACCTGACCTAATATAGTACATGCCTGGAAGTATTTATCTTAAATCTATACTTTGGCTGAAATGGTCTGATAAATTTCAAAATACTCATCTTTCCTTTATTGTGACTTTTTGCTGACCCTATTGGTGGAAATTTCACATGTGTGAAAAGATTTTATATTTTATTCCCAGAATATAACTTTTTTTGACTCCCTAGCATGTTACACACCTTTTTGAAATAATAAGTAAAAACTTAGAATTGGCTGGAAATGAAAGAAATGGACAATTTAATACATTTCAGTAGCTTCTCACATATGCATCCTGATTACATGAGTATTCTTCCTGGAGGATGATGTTTCAAAGTACTGGCAAGTAGAGGATAATGATTAACCACAGAGCACTTAAAGACACTCTTTGGTTTAGTAGTTAAAGCTTTTCCTTTGGGGAGAAACGTATCTTATTCTCAACTCCATTATTAACTGATAGATTCACCATTAGCAATGAATCTCGAACAACAGCCTCATAAGGCTTTTTTTGATACCCTCAGGGGAATTCACACCCTCACTATGTCTTGGCTTCCCAAATTACTTAATATATAATAGGCAGACACTATGTAAAGAGTTTAAAGTTTTTCAAGAAAGATGTTCATTAAGGGAAAATGTGATATAAAATGTATGCTCAAACATGAAAAATATATATATTGATGTTACCATGTGGTGAAAATAAATCATAATTTTCAACCTCTCATAAGACAAGTTTACATGATTCCTCAAGGTCAACCAATGTCAAATACACTATCTCTTCATAACCTGAAAGGTGATTAGTTTTCTCCGTCACTGAATAGGTTTTAAGACCAAAGTGTCAGCTTATTTTTCCTCTATTTTATTTACTTTGATTGTATTTTATCAGAATTGATTTAAAAACTAAATTAATCATATTCAAGTAACTATCTCTGAGAGCTTTACCAATTACTTCTTCCAAAAATGTCAAAGCTTCAGCCCTGTAAAACATGAAACAGAAAGTCTTGCTTAGCACATTTTTCTCTTTTAATGTAAATTGAATGGGCCAAATTTTATGGTCTAATTTGATTCTTCCACACTCTTATAGACACAGTCACAGTCTCAAAGGGGTTTCATTACATTGAATTAGTACAAACCAAAGTGCATTAAATGATAGGCATTGGAGAAGTTCTATTTCAGATAAAAACACAGCATTCAATAAAAGGATATCTGCTTTCCTGCCTAGTATGTTCACAGAGAGACAAATAGTAGGCTTTTGGCATTACACCCTAAGGTCTTAAAGTCAAATGCTCTATTCTTGTTCAGTGATAGCTTTTAAAATGAAAGAAGAGGGTTTTGGTTTTCAATGACAATTGTCATAGGATATTAGAGGTCCTTGAAAACTCAGAGCTAGTCATCCTTACCTGTCTTATAACATAATGGAACCAGCATTAGATCTGATAACTCAGGCTTTAGCTCAAGGCCTTGTCACTGCAGTCACAAGGATTCCTGTCTAAATTTCTAAAGCAAGAACACCTACAATCTGGTTAGCACATGGCAGCACTTTTTTAATCCACGATATTAAAATACTAAACAAAGTTCTGTTTGAAAGATAAAGCCAGGTATCAGCATGACAGGTAGCTAAATGGAATCTATGGCAGAGATGCATCAGGTGGGTCCAGGATATATAGCCTCATGCCTTTCATAATTTTTATCTTTCATTTTTATATGGAAACTTTTTCATGGTCTGCGATAGGGAATTCATTTTATTTTTCTCATACTAATAATTAATTATGAATTAATCAGTCTCTCCACGTTCTCAAACAATGCAGGAATCTTAACAGGCTTTTATTTACTTCAAAACTACCCTTTCCCACAATCTATTATTTCTAACTTGTTAATAATGTCATAAAATTATTACGTGAGTGTATGTGTGTGTGTTTGTATTCTTAATAAATAAAATTTACCAGTGTGACTTAGTAATACTTGCATTAACTAATTTTTCCAGGTTTTTAAAAAAAATTTCTTGAAGAAGCACATTCTTTATTATTTGTTTAGGCTAAAGTCTGTGGTTACTCAATTTTAGGAATTTTTATATGCCTGAGGTTATATTTATTTCACCTTCACTTTTGAACAGTTGCTGTGGCTAATGAACTTCAGGTTAAAACTTATTTTTTCTTAACACTTTGGAGATATTATTTCATGTGTCTTATTGCATCTATTATTTCTAATATCATTTTGTTTCCCTTTCATTTATGGTAATTTACCTCCCCCTCTGAAACATTTTAGCATTTCAACTTTATCTTTGATGAATTAAGGTTTCATCAAGCTGTGGTTAAAGTGTGAGTTTTCTCTTATTGATCCTGCCATTGATCTCATGTCTTTTATATTCTTAAAATTATTTATACTTATTTTGTCTAATATAGCATTTTATCCTTACTTTCTCTTTACTTCTTTGGATTTCTTTAAAAGATTTGGAACATCTGAAACTATTCTTTGTTCTCCTCATTCACTTTTATTTCATATTTCTATCTCAGCTCCTAGACAAGAAGTTGGGCAAGTAGATTGAAAAATCCTCTTCCCACCCCAAACATATAAAAGGGAACTGTTCACATCCTAGAAATAAAGAATAAACATGTAGACAAACTAGTAAGCAGGAGTGATAGCCACACATCTCACAGGACTGACACAGCAGCTTACATATGCTAGTTCTAAGATTTTATTACCTGTATCCCGTTGCAGTTACAAGAATAGTAGAGATTTGAAAGTGGCTGCCTACGCTACAAAGGAGTCAGGAAAAGACTGTATTAACCATAGGCAGGAATTGAAAAGTTTATTCCCAACAGTCTAAAGTTGATACATAGATTACAATAGAGAACTTTTCAAGCCTAAGACTGCACAGCTTAGCATGGAATCTGAAAATGTGTTACATGTTGCAAAACTCATGAACTGAGAAACAAATATAAAAACTGGTGTATAATCCACTACTGTATATAAAATAAATAAACAACTAGGACCTACTATAGAGTGCAGGGAACTGTATTCAATATCTTGTAATAAATTATAAGGGAAAAGAATCTGAAAAAGAACACACATACACACACACACACACACACACATATATATATGTATATATATATACATATATATATGTATAACTGAATCACTTTGCTGTACACTTGAAACTAATACAACACTGTAAATTAAGTATACTTCAATAAAAATTTTTTTCAAAGCCGGTGTATAATCATTGACTAACAGTGAAACCATCCACAATCAAGGCTCTTTAAGTGAAGTCTTGCCTAAGACTCCCTGTGGATAACTCCAACAAAGAGGAAGCTAAGAGACAAATGATAAATCACTTCAGAAAGTAAAATGCTAAGACAGGGCACAGATTTAATGTTATAGAGTTTGAAATGTAATATTGTTGTGAATTTAAAGCCTACATTTCTATCATAAAGATCATCAAAAAATTCAGTACTTTAAATCCCAAAGTGAGTGACCTATGCTAGCAAGACCATTAAGCCACATACTCCTTGAGAATCCCAGGTTCTCTGCATCCTGTTACTCAGTGGCTGACACTGGTTCACTCTCAGTTGGGGCTCTGTGGTTTTGAGAGGCTCTTTCCTACTAGAGAATACTTGAGGGACTGAAGTTGGCTTTGGGGATAAAATAAGCTTAGGTTTGGCCATCGGGGCTTGTTAACCTCATTAACAGTACCATCCCCTAAGATGGTTACATTTTACTGTTGCCTCTGCTTGGCTTATCACCCTTTCCTCTTATCCCTCTTTTGCAGTGATGGCTATCTTTCTGCTCTGTAAAATAATAAGCTTATTTGGAAAACAATACCCTGAATTTGATATTTGAACCAAGGTAGATCCCTTTATTTAGCAGATAAGTTTTAATAGAAGGCTTTTGTTAAAGGTGCTGAACATAATATTTAGAGGAACATGAGCAATCGAATCTTCCAGTTCTGAAACAGCCCAAAGATTCAGATTCTAAATATTGCAATTTCTGCTTATAACCCCTCCTAATTTTGACTGAGTTTATCTTTGTTACATAATGTTTGGTAATAATAGCAGGGTGCAACCAACTGAAAATTCTGGCTCTTTCTAATCACTTCCCTCTAGAGCTAATACACGCTTTCACTCTGGCATGTGGTCTGACTTCCAAATTACTGGAGGCAATGTCATAATTAATTATTTCCATAACATAACAAGAATTACCAACTTTCCAACCTGCCGTATGTCTTTTTTTACCATCCAGTGCTTGCCCTCTGTGTCAATGGCATATATTAATATTTTAGATATTTCTTGGGGATTCTTTCAGGTAAAAAACATCCCATTTTATTGTGGTAAAGAAGTTACTATAACAAAAAAGATCCAAAAGACAGTAATTGAAATACTATAAAAGTATATCTCTGTTTCATATAACACATGAGTATTCCAGCTGCTGGTGTCTCTCCCTCACAGTCATTCAGAGACACAGGTTCCTTTCATTTGTTTTCCCCCTTTCGCTAGGGTGTCTGCACTTCTCTGATAGGTCAAAACTGGGTCATCTCACCACGTTTAGATTCCAGACTGTACTGTTTTAAGGACAAGATCTAGAAATCTATTTCACTTTTAACTTCATTTTGTTGACCGAAACTCAGTTACATACCTATCTCTAACTGAAAGGACATATTGTCATTTGTCATATATTGAGACATCTTGTCTCTAGGTGGACAGTAATGTTCCTCCTTAAGTTAATGGCTTTATCAATAAAAGGAGAAGAGGAGAACTGATACCAAGGCTACTGTTAGCTCTCTCCCCATACAATCTAATAAAATAAAGCAGTGCCTTAGAATAAGTATGCTTAAAATGTTGGAATAAGACACTTATAATGTTGAAATAAGTAAAAGAAGATATATATATATATATATATATACATATAGTATGTTTAAGTAAACAAATAGAAGATAACATAAAGCCAGAAAGTTAAGAAACGTCATATATGGAAAAAAAAAAAAAACTTAAGTAAAAAGACCCAACAAGGAATAAAAAAGAATCAAGTATAAAGCTCATAAGTATAAAGTTTCAGATCTTAAATTTTAAAAAGTTACTTAATTGAGAAGTTATATGAAAAATGATACAATAGTAAAAGAAACGTTTATGCTGTGCTTACTATCATCCACCATTGTTTTAAATGTTTTACATATATATGCTAACCTAGTAAGTATAGACTAGATCAGAAACAGCTAAAAAGAGATTAGTGAATTAAAAGCCATTTATAATAAGGTACAAGGAGCAAAAGAGATGAATAATAAGAAAAAGAAGATAGGAGATACAAAAGAAGCATTTAAAAATGTACTAACTAGTACTGAGAAAAGTGGTATTAACACTCAGTGATTGTTGGTGGATTTAATGTGGGCAAAGCAGGAAATTATTTCGTGAAAGTAGCATACCTATTCCATAAAAGTACTAGTATTCTCTTCTTCCTCTCCTACTTTCCTCACTCCTCTTCAAACTCCTATTCCTTCTAAATGAGTTTTCACTAAGCATGGGACTCATTCTTCTGCTTCTCTCCTTTGTCAGTTTCAACTACTTTTAGCATTTCAACCAACTGTCACTTTTATGTAAATAGAAGTGCCAAATATACATCTCTTATTTTTATTATTGAGTTCCTGGTTTGATTTCAAACTTTTCTTCAATAATTTTCATGTATTTCCCCAATTAACATAAAATCCATTATGCTGCAAACCAGACTGATTCATTCTCTATGAAATACACTCAATTTTCTGCTCAGTTTCTGTCTTTACATTAAGAATTCTTTGCTTATCCAATCATGAATTTTTTTATTCATTCATTCAGTTATCAGATATATATTTAATAGCTACTGTAAGATAGGCACTGGTAATAAAATGGAAAAAGAGAGAGTTAATATTCCTGTACATGGAGCTTAACATTTGTATCTAATAGAACAATCCATAGTTCTAGATCTTCTGTGTGTGTGACTTTGTGTGCATGTGTGCACTATGTAGAAATAAACAGTGTCTTGTGATGGAGATCACCAGTGGCAAACCACAGGGTTTGTCAAGGAAGTCTACTATTTAAGGAAACCATTTAAACTAGGATATAAGGTCAGCCATAAAAATGATCTCAGGAAAAGTGTTGGTAGCAGAAGACAGTCAGTACAACGGTTCTGACATGGGAGAGAGAATTTGATTCTATTCTAAGAAGAGAAAGAATAACTGGAGTGAAAGAAGAGATTGGTATGAAATAAGTTGGAAAGTTTGGCAAAGTCTAAAGCATAGAAACCTTAAAGGTAGAGTTTGGATTCAATTCTAATTGAAATTAGATTTGAATTAGGCAAAAACACATCTTCCCCGGAGATAGAAATTTGTTAATCATCATCACCTAAAGCTTGATAATAAGCAAAATTGCTTTGGGAGACTATAGATAAGGAATGGCTTAGGACAGAAATCCTCTTTTCTCCAACATTTAGTGGCCAAAGTGGAGGCTCTCCCATAAGGCGGCGGGGGACTTGATGATAAGTCCCCCTCTAATGATATCCAGAAGTAAGGGGTAACTGTACACAGGTTTTGCTGAATATTATGTAAAAAGTTTCATGAAAATGAATGGCATTTTCCCCTTTCATTGTATTGTTATGTCTTCTCTTTTAATTCCAAAGATGATAGTGCAATAAAGAAGACATAAGCTGTATCAATGGCAGCTATGTTAAAACATTGGTTTTCTAATTCAAAATACCCATTTTGTGGGCCCAGGAGCTTTGTAATACAGTTTGCTACTTAAAAAAATAATTGCTCAGTATGCTCAAAGAGCAAAATTTGAATTATCTGAACAATTGTCAGAGTGGGAAGCATAAGGGCAGATTTTGTTCTCCTGTTTGTTTATTTGCATAAAACTTTGTGTCATTGCTGCCATGAAATGGATATTTTAGTGTGTAAAATCTTATTGTGAGCCAGTTTTTAAATATGAATTTCAATTTTGATTAAGTTAATTAAGAATAAACACCTGTGGAATGACCTCCTAAATATGGAAATGAAAACATAGACCAGAGTTAAAATTTAGGGTGTCAACAAGTCAAAGTGGCTTCTCTTTCAGCTTGCATCACTTCTTGATTTTGCAGTATAGAAATATCCTTAAAGATTTGTATTCCAGAGAAAAACAATCTATGGCTTTATTTTCTAAAATTATTGAGGCTGTCTGTTTACTGACAACTGTATCAGGGCTGCAGACAAACAGTAAATTCCAAAATATGGTAATAATTTTGAAATTATTATTATAAGTAATATTTTTGGAGGAGAAGTATGTACATGGACGTGAGAACATTTCCATTGTCTACATAAATATGGCCCCAGCTTAGCCTAACAAGGTCTACAAAGTAACATGACTCTATTGTTAGGGAGCTAATATGCTCCTCTAAAGAGAGGTTTTGTATTTTGTTTTGTTTTTGCTTTCCCTGAATTAGCAGAGGGTTCCCTGAAAATGAGACTCTGTAAATTTTTACCATAACCGATTTAACATTTGGAGATAGACTAGAACCATATGGCAATCTATCAAAAAATTCAAGTTCATGAAGAAAATTGGAATGGTGGCCCTTCTAATTGTACTCAATTCCTAAAACCCTCACTACAGAAGACTGTCTTATGCGTGAAGAGTTTTACCAAAATCACTAACTACAAAAAAACTAGACCCCTCATTTTTTCTGTTTTTGTTTGTTTGATTTGTTAAACAAAAGAAAAACACACAACTGCTGAAGAATGGATAGGAATAGTGTTTGAGAACATCTCAGGTACTCTGAAACCAAACTATTCAGAAGTTTAGAATATGATACTTTAGAAATAAGTGGAGAAAGATTGTGGAGAGGTGACAATAAATGTGGATTTTATATTTCTGATGTTAAATATTATGTTTATAATGCCTTACTTTCAATCTGGACTAGATGAAATAAATTTTCAGAGGTGGTTGTTAGTTTCCATATTTATTTTTTTTTACAGTCATCAGTTTTATGTATAGGTGTACTATCCAATGATGTTTTAATAGAAATCAGAATATGTATTTGTATTCCCCTAAGGCTAAATGGGGCTTAACAATTGTAGGTTTTACATCACTAATTTTCCTCCCAATTCTAAATGTTACCAATATGAGCAGTCATTATTTACCTTCACTGTAGGGAGGGGAAAATTAAGTCATGAAGAGCAATAGTTACTTTTACAAGATCAGAGCGTGGCAGGTAGAAAACACTGGAAGGAAATTTCTAACATCATTTATATTCAGCCATAGCTCTTTAGTTGCTGTAACACTTGAGTGAAAATTTCCCTTAAGCCCACTTTTTCTTCAAGGGGTGGAATGAAACATTTTGCAATACTGAAGCAGGATTGTAGTTATTTCCCAGATGGAAAGTAAGGTCAAATTTGACAAGGTTATTTAGATTGAAAAAGACAAATAGCAAATAATTAATAATTTGTAGAATAAAAGAAGAAATAAACTTAATAATAAATTTACTTCTTCCCTTCAAATTCTAAAAATTCTTCAAATTCTAAAATCAAATTCGAAATATGGAAAATAGTGGAATTAAAATTGGTTGAATAACTTCAAGGTAAACAATGCAAAATGTTTATGCATAAATTATTTTCCAGACTTTTATTTAAAATATGCCCAAGCTTGAGTCTGAGGTCCGGCTTGGCGGGGAGGTTCAGCAGTGGAACTGGCCAGGAAAATGCCAGTGGAGGTGATGGCTGAAAGTTTCTTTAGTTTCAAAAAGTTGCTGGATCAGTGGGATAACCAGGAGCTCGAGGCTCCAGGAGGAATTGCTACACCCACAGTGTATGATCAGCTTCTAGTTTTACATCTGCTTTATAATGACATGAATAATGCACAATATCTTTGGAAAAGAATACCACCTGCTATAAAATCTGCAAATTCTGAAATTGGGGGAATTTGGTCGGTAGGACAAAGAATCTGGCCGAGAGATGTCCCCGGGATCTATACCACCATCAACGCTCACCCGTGGTCTGAGACGGTCCAGCCAATCATGGAGGCACTTAGAGATGTCACCCGGAGGCGAGCCTTCACCCTGGTCTCTCAAGCATATACCTCCATCATCGCCGATGATTTTGCAGCCTTTGTTGGACTTCCCGTGGAAGAGGCTGTGAAAGGTAGCCTAGAACAATGATGGCAGGCCGACTCCACCACAAGAATGGTCATGACCAAAAAGCCAGTTTCAGGGATCCTGGATGTTTCCTTTAACAAGTTTATTCTCTTATCGGAGCCTGCCCCCCGTTCCACCCATCCCCAATGAACAACAGTTAGCCAGACTCACCGATTATGTGGCTTTCCTCGAAAACTGACTTATCATTCTGAGTTCAAGATCCACCTTCAGAATCCTGAATACTGACAGAAAAATGTAAAATTTTTATTTTCAATTTTATTGGATGAATTAAGCACCTCAGCATTCCTTACTGAGTATGTGATAAAATACATATATAATATGAAGTATATTATATATATTTTGTCCTTAAACATGCTGAATGGTTGTTCATGAAATGTGACTTATTAAAGACATTCATGAGAAGTATTAAGTTGTAATATTTCCTTTCAGAAGAAGGGAAACTAAGTGTGGAATGCATTGTTTGGGAAAGAAGCTATTAAGTGACACATTTTGTATGACTGTCCTGTAGCCTATTGGTTTCTCATATTTATCCCTTGGGCCAAGTTCTTCCCTTTGGAGAAATACTGAACAAGTCTTTCATTTTTTGTGTGACAGGCTTCTGAATATTTGAAGTTGTTTATTGTATCTTCAGGTTAAAACCACCCCCTAGTTCATTTATTCTGCATTTGTTCAATAAATATTTAATTGAATTCTTAAAAAAACTTAAAAATAAAATAAAATACTCCCAAGCTTATATAGTCAAAATTTTGAGATGTTTTATAGATTATAGTAAAAGAAATTTGAAATTTTAGATACTTTCATTCTCTAATTCATATTTAATTCTCCAACAGACATCTTAGATATGTATAGCGTCACTATTACACAAGAGAAAACAGAGCCCTTGAACAGATTAAGTCATTTACTCAAGGCTACAGATTTACTAACAACATACTTGAGGTAAGAATGTTCTAAGCCTTAATCCATTGCTCTTGCTAGTATATCAGATTGACTCTTAGCCACAATATTTTTCTCCCTCAAAAATATTTTCATTCCGAATTGAAAGCAACCAATGTGGGATTTTGGCTATGGTGGAGTAAAAAGACTGGCAAATCTTATCCCCA
The DNA here is from genome assembly GCF_949774975.1 of Lagenorhynchus albirostris. Classification (NCBI taxonomy): domain Eukaryota; kingdom Metazoa; phylum Chordata; class Mammalia; order Artiodactyla; family Delphinidae; genus Lagenorhynchus; species Lagenorhynchus albirostris. The sequence continues at coordinate 26,613,846 of NC_083112.1, read as the reverse complement.
CAAAACAAGTACATAACTTGACCAAATTGTCAAAAATAACCATTTTAGTGCTCTGGATATTGAACAGAGGCAAACAACAAATTGAGTAGTGTTTACACACAAAACACTGTTAGAAGTTCCAGTAGGAAAGGTAGAGGTCTTGCCCTTCCTGTGTGAAGCTGCTTCTATCCCTCTCCACCCAGCTCCATTGGCACTGAGAACTGCAAAAATACTCAGCATAAAATGATGTCATCCAAATCCCTGCACTAAAAAACTTTACCCAACTCTAACATGACTTCTAGGAGCTTACGGCCATGTCCCTAGAATGATCCAAGCCCTCCTTAAAATGCTTGCCTGAGAAAGCTTGCAATTATAAATTCTTCCTCTGCTTTTTTGAGATGTATTGATACATCTTCTACCATCCAGAGCTGTCTCCTCAAGGACCTGGGAGCTGTCACTTCAAAACACAGACATTCAGAAAAATAATTTTCCTCTCTTATCTCCCAGTCCCCATGGGAGAGTAAGTGCCTAATTCCTGTGGGTGTCTTGCTCCAAATTGCACAACTGCCTCCCATCATAAAGAATGAGGAATTTGTTTCTCTTCTGCTTAGTTACCAAACCCAGATGGACTGGTCTCATGGACCAATACCCACCCCCACACTTAAAACCCTTAGGTGCCTCACCCTAGTGTTTTAAAGTTCTCCTACTTTTGTTTTGGTGGAATTGAGCTTAGTTCTGTACTGAAGAGTTTTTTCCCCTGCTATAGAAGAATCTGAATAAAATATGTCTTAACAGCCTTTAACCAGTAGCTGGCTTTGTTTCTCTTTATCAGCACACTAGACTTATCAAACGTTTGTTTCTTTTTAATAGCACACTAGAGTTATTCAAGTGGGACTAACTCTGAAAAACAGCAGCTTTGCTGACAGAGGAGGGTGAATTAACTTCAAGTGAAAAACAAAAATCCACACCCAGTAGCACTGTTACTGAAAGTAGCAAACTAGAAGAAAACAAATAGGGGTTCTACTTGAGGTAAGTGGAAGAGAATTCAAAAATTTTAGATATACAGCTAATGAGACAATCATAGAGGACCTAGATAAATCCTTCACCACCTATACCTGGGAAACTAGGAAACAACAGGTATGTACTAGGAAGACCCAAGAGATCAAGGGCAAAGTAAAACCTGAGGCAAATATTAAAATTGCCTGAACTTTAGATGCACTTTCCAACCTACACACTAATCTACAGATAGAGAGTGAAAGTCTTAGGAGAATAAAGTTACTGCTCTGCCGAATCATTGGCTAATCACTAAGCTAGGCACACACAGGAGCAACACCTAGGAATCCATGGTTAAAAATAAAAATGAGACAAAATTTAAAATACTGATAAGAGATATCAGGGGCTGTACATCACAAGAGGAAAGAATTTGTAAATTAAATAAGGCACCTTTTTAAAAGTTTAGAAAAACATTAGAATCTAGAGCTTATAATTAATTATATTTAAAGGTCCACTTGTCAATAAAAAAAATATGAGTGCAAAAATTCAGAAAAGTGTGACCCATCCTCAGAATAATAAAAGCAGTCAATAGGAACTGACTCTGAGTGGGACCAGATTTTGGATTTAGTAGACAATAACTTCATATTAGTTATAGTTATAGGGCTTCCCTGGTGGCGCAGTGGTTGAGAGTCCACCTGCCGATGCAGGGGACGCAGGTTCGTGCCCCGATCTGGGAAGATCCCACATGCCGTGGAGTGGCTAGGCCCGTGAGCCATGGCCACTGAGCCTGCACATCCAGAGCCTGTGCTCCACACTGGGAGAGGCCACAAGAGTGAGAGGCCCACATACCACAAAAAAAAAAAAAAAAAAAAAGACTCATGGTAACCACAAGGGAAAATTATGTAGTAATTATACAAAAGAACATGATAATGAAATCAAAGCATACTGATACCCAATTACATCGGAACACACAAAAAAGCAGGATAAGAAACAAGGAACAATGGATCTACAAAACAACCATAAAATAATGAACAAAACAAGAATAGAAAGTTTTTACTTAATACTTATTTTAAATGTAAATAATTTAAATTCTCCAATTAAAAGACATAGAATGGCTGAATGGATTAAAAAACATCCAATCATATCTGTCTCTCAGATACTCTCTTTAGGCATAAAGACACATACAGATTGAGAATGAGAGGCTGGAAAAAGACATATTAAGTAAATTGTAATAAAAAAAAAAGCTGGGGTAGATATATACTACACTATAGACAAAAGAGTTTTAAACTAAAAGTAGTAAAAACAGAAAATAAAGTTATTATATAATGATAAAGGGGTCAATACATGAAGAAGATAAAAAATTAAAACTATTGTAAATATTTCTTCACCCAATATTGTAGCATTTGAATATATAAAGCAAAACTAACAGAGTTTAAAGGAGAAATAAACCAGAATACAATAATACTTGGGGACTTTAATATCCCATTCTCAAAAATAGATATATCACACTTATATTTCATGGAATTGAAAGAAAAAAATTGTATGATCATCTCAATAGACATAGAAAAACCTTTGACAAAATTCAGCATCCATTCATGATAAAAATTCTTAAAAATTAGTCATATATATCTGATAAGGGGTTAATATACAAAATATATAAAAAATTCATACAACTCAATGACAACAAATCAAATAACCCAGTTAAAAATGGGCAAGGTACCAGAATAAACATTACCCCAAAGAAATATGAGAGGGGAGACCTTCAAGATGGCGGGAGAGTAAGATGAGATCACCCTCCACCCCACAAATACATCAGAAATACATGTACGTGTGGAACAGCTCCTACAGAACACCTACTGAACACTGGCAGAAGACCCAGACTTCTCAAAAGACAAGAAACTCCCCACGTACCTGGGTAGGGCAAAAAAAAAGAAAAAAAAAAAACAGAGACAAATGGATAGGGACAGGACCTGCATCACTGGGAGGGAGCTGTGAAGGAGGAAAGGTTTCCACACACTAGGAAGGCCCTTAACTGGCAGAGACGGGGTTGGGGGGGAGGCGGGGGGGAAGCCTCGGAGCCACGGAGGAGAGCGCAGCAACAGGGGTGCAGAGGGCAAAGTGGAGAGATTCCCGCACAGAGGATCGGTGCCAACCAGCGCTCACCAGCACGAGAGGCTTGTCTGCTCACCCGCAGGTGCAGGTGGGGGCTGGGATCTAAGGCTCAGGCTTCGGAGGTTGGATCCCAGGGAGAGGACTGGGGTTGGCTGTGTGAACACAGCCTGAAGGGGGCTAGTGCGCCACAGCTAGCCAGGAGGGAGTCCAGGAAAAGTCTGGAGCTGCCTATGAGGCAAGAGTCATTGTTTTGGGTTACATGAGGAGAGGGGATTCAGAGCACCACCTAAATGAGCTCCAGAGATGGGCACGAGCTGTGACTATCAGCGCAGGCCCCAGAGACGGGCATGAGATACTAAGGCTGCTGCTGCAGCCACCAAGAAGCCTGTTTGCAAGCACAGGTCACTATCCACACCTCCTCTCCCGGGAGCCTGTGCAGCCCGCCACTGCCAGGGTCCCGTGATCCAGGGACAACTTCCCCAGGAGAACACACGGCGCACCTCAGGCTATTGCATCATCATGCCAGCCTCTGCCACTGCAGGCTTGCCCTGCATCCGTAACCCTCCCTCTCCCTGGCCTGAGGGAGCCAGAGAACCCCAATCAGCTGCGACTTTAACCTCGCCCTGTCTGAGCAAAGAACAGATGCCCTCAGGCGACCTACAGGCAGAGGCAGAGCCAAATCCAAATTTGAACCCCAGGGACTGTGCGAACAAAGAGAAAGGGAAATTTCTCCCAGCAGCCTCAGGAACAGCAGATTAAATCCTCACAATCAACGTGATGTACCCAGCATCTATGGAATACCTGAATAGACAGCAAATCACCCCAAAATTGAGGCAGTGGGCTTTGGGAGCAATGTTATATATATATTTTTTTCCTTTTTCTCTTTTTGTGAGTGTGTATGTGTATGCTTCTTTGTGTGATTTTGTCTGTATAGCTTTTTTTGTAACATTTGTCCTAGGGTTCTGTCTGTCAGTTTGGTTTTCTTTCTTTTTTTTATTACCTTTTAAGTTTTTTTTATATTTAATAATTATTTTTTTATTTTAATAAATTTATTTTATTCTATTTTATTTTATTTTTTCTTTCTTTCTTCCTTCCTTCCTTCCTTCCTTCCTTCCTTCCTTCCTTCCTTCCTTCCTTCCTTTCTTTCTTTCTTTCTTTCTTTCTTCTTTCTTTCTTTCTTTCTTTCTTTCTTTCTTTCTTTCTTTCTTTCTTTCTTTCTTTCTTTTTCTTTCTTTCTTTCTTTTTCTCCCTTTTCTTCTGAGTTGTGTGGCTAACAGAGTCTTCTTGCTCCAGCTGGGTGTCAGGCCTATGCCTCGAGGTTGAACAGCCAAGTTCAGGATATTGGTCCACTAGATACCTCCAGGCTTCACGTAATATCAAATGGCGAAGCTCTCCCGGAGATCTCCATCTCAATGCTAAACCCCAGATCCACTCAAAGACCAGCAAGCTACACTGCTGGACACCCTATGCCAAACAAATAGCAAGACAGGGACACAAACCCATTAGCAGAGAGTCTGCCTAAAATTATAATAAGGTCACAGACACCCCAAAACACACCACTGGATGTGGTCTTGCCCACCAGAAAGACAAGATCCAGCCTCACCCACTAGAACACAAGCACTAGTCCCCTCCACCAGGAAACCTACACAACCCATGGAACCAACCTTAGCCACTGGGGGCAGACACCAAAAACAACGAGAACTATGAACCTGCAGCCTGTGATAAGGAGAACACAAAAACAGTAAGATAAGCAAAATGAGAAGACAGAGAAACAAACAGCACATGAAGGAGCAAGGTAAAAACCCACCAGACCAAAAAAATGAAGAGGAAATAGGCAGTCTATCTGAAAAAGAATTCAGAATAGTGATAGCAAAGATGATCCAAAATCTTGGAAATAGAATGGAGAAAATACAAGAAACATTTAACAAGGACCTAGAAGAACTAAAGAGCAAACAAACAATGATGAATAGCACAATAAAAGAAATTAAAAATTCTCTAGAAGGAATCAAGAGCAGAATAACCAAGGCAGAAGAAAGGATAAGTGACCTGGAAGATAAAATAGTGGAAATAACTACTGTAGAGAAGAATAAAGAAAAAAGAATGAAAAGAAATGAGGACAGTCTCAGGGACCTCTGGGACAACATTAAACACACCAACATTCGAATTATAGGGGTCTCAGAAGAAGAAGAGAAAAAGAAAGGGACTGAGAAAATATTTGAAGGGATTATTGTTGAAAACTTCCCAAATATGGGAAAGAAAATAGTTAATCAATTCCAGGAAGCACAGAGAGTCCCATATAGGATAAATCCAAGGAGAAACATGCCAAGACACATATTAATAAAACTATCAAAAATTAAATACAAAGAAAATATATTAAAAGCAACAAGGGAAAAACAACAAAGAACATACAAGGGAATCCCCATAAGGTTAACAGCTGATCTTTCAGCAGAAACTCTGAAAGGCAGAAGGGAGTGGCAGGACACATTTAAAGTGATGAAAGGGAAAAACCTACCACCAAGATTACTCTACACAGCAAGGATCTCATTCAGATTCAATGGAGTGATTAAAACCTTTACAGACAAGCAAAAGCTAAGAGAATTCAACACCACCAAACCAGCTTTACAACAAATGCTAAAGGAACTTCTCTAGGCAGGAAACAAAGAGAAGGAAAAGACCTACAATAACAAACCCCAAACAATTAAGAAATTGGTAATAGGACCATACATATTGATAATTACCTTAAATGTAAATGAATTAAATGCTCCAACCAAAAGACACAGACTGGCTGAATGGATACAAAAACAAGATCCATATATATGCTGTCTACAAGAGACCCACTTCAGACCTAGGGACACATACAGACTGAAAAATTAGGGGATGGAGAAAGATATTCCATGCAAATGGAAATCAAAAGAAAGCTGGAGTATCAATTCTTATATCCAATAAAATAGACTTTAAAATAAAGACTATTACAAGAGACAAAGAAGGACACTACATAATGATCAAAGGATCAATCCAAGAAGAAGATACAACAATTGTAAATATTTATGCACCCAACAAAGGAGCAGCTCAATACATAAGGCAAATGCTAACAGCCATAAAAGGGGAAATCGACAGTAACAGTATTGTAGTAGGGGGCTTTAACACCACACTTTCACCAATGGACAGATCATCCAAAATAAAAATAAATAAGGAAACACAAGCTTTAAATGATACATTAAACAAGATGGACTTAATTGATCTTTAAAGGATATTCCATCCAAAAACAACAGAATACACTTTCTTCTCAAGCGCTCATGGAACATTCTCCAGGATAGGTCATATCTTGGGTCACAAATCAAGCCTTGGTAAGTTTAAGAAAATTGAAATCATATCAAGTATCTTTTCTGACCACAATGTTATGAGACTAGATATCAATTACAGGAAAAAAAACTGTAAAAATTACAAACACATGGAGGCTAAACAATACACTACTTAATAACCAAGATACCCCTGAAGAAATCAAAGAGGAAATCAAAAAGTACCTAGAACCAAAGACAGTGAAAACATAATGCCCCAAAACTGTTTCCACTAAGATCAGGAAAAAGACAATGTTGCCCACTCTCACCACTATTATTCAACATACTTTTGGAAGTTTAAGCCATAACAATCAGAGAAGAAAAAGAAATAAAAGCACTCCAAACTGGAAAAGAAGTAAAGTTGTCACTGTTTTCAGATGACATGATACCATACATAGAGAATTGTAAAGACTGTACCAGAAAACTACTAGAGCTAATCAATTAATTTGGTAAAGTAGCAGGATACAAATTTAATGCACAGAAATCTCTTGCATTCCTATACACTAATGATGAAAAATCTGAAAGAGAATTAAGGAAATACTCCCAGTTATGATTGCAACAAAAATAATTAAAATATCTAGGAATAAATCTATCTAAGGATACAAAAGACCCATATGCAGAATACTATAAGGCACTGATGAAAGAAATTAAAGACGATACAAACAGATGGAGCGATATACCATGTTCTCGGATTGGAAGAATCTATATTTTGAAAATGAGTATGCTACCCAAAGCAATCTACAGATTCAATGCAATCCTTATCAAACTACCAATTGCATTTTTCACAGAACTAGAACAAAAAATTTCACAATTTGTATGGAAACACAAAAGACCCCGAATAACCAAAGCAATCTTGAGAAAGAAATATGGAGCTGGAAGAAACACTCTCCCTGACGTCAGACTATATTACAAAGCTACAGTGATCAAGACAGTATGGTACTGGCACAAAAACAGAAATATAGGTCAATGAAACAGGATAGAAAGCCCAGAGATAAACCCACGCATGTATGGTCATCTTATTTTTTATAAAGGAGGCAAGAATATACAATGGGGAAAGATAGCCTCTTCAATAAATGGTGCTGGGAAAACTAGACAGCTACATGTAAAAGAATGACTTTAGAACACTCCCTAACACCATACACAAAAATAAACTCAAAATGGATTAAAGACCTAAATGTAAGGCCAGACACTATAAAACTCTTAGAGGAAAACATAGGCAGAACACTCTATGACATAAATCACAGCAAGATCCCTTTTGACCCACCTCCAAGAGAAATGGAAATAAAAACAAAAATAATCAAATGGGACCTGATAAAACTTAAAAGCTTTTGCACAACAAAGGAAACCAAAAACAAGGTGAAAAGACAATCCTCAGAATGGGAGAAATATTTATTTGCAAATTAAGCAACTGACAAACGACTAATCTCCAAAATTTATAAACAGCTCATGCAGCTCAATATCAAAAAAACAAACAAGCTAATCAAAAACTTGTCAGAAGACCTAAGTAGACATTTCTCCAAAGAAGACATACAGATTTCCAACAAACACATGAAAGAATGTTCAACATCACAAATTATTAGAGAAATTCATATCAAAACTACAATGAGGTATCACCTCACACCAGTCAAAATGGCCATCATCAAAAACTGTACAAACAATAAATGCTAGAGACGGTGTGGAGAAAAGGGAATCCTCTTGCACTGTTGGTAGGAATGTAAATTGATACAGCCACTATGGAGAACAGTACGGATCTTCCTTAAAAAACTAAAAATAGAACTACCACACAACCCAGCAATCCTGCTACTGAGGATATACCCTGAGAAAACCATAATTCAAAAAGAGTCATCTACCACAATGTTCATTGCAGCACTATTTACAATAGCCAGAACATGGAAGCAACCGTAGTATCCATCAACAGTTGAATGGATAAAGAATATGTGGCACATATATAAAATGGAATATTACTCAGCCATAAAAAGAAACAATATTGAATTATTTGTAGTGAGGTGGATGGACCTAGAGTCTGTCATACAGAGTGAAGTAAGTCAGAAAGAGAAAAACAAATACCGTATGCTAACACATATATATGGAATCTAAAAAAAAAATAAAATGGTTCTGAAGAACCTAGGGGCAGGGCTGGAATAAAGACACAGACATAGAGAATGGACTTGAGGACATGGGAAGGGGGAAGGGTAAACTGGGACGATGTGGGAGATTGGCATGGACTTATATATACTACCAAATGTAAAATAGATAGCTGTGTGGGAAGCACAGGGAGATCACTCAGTGCTTTGTGACCACCTAGAGCAGTGGAATAAAGAGTGTGGGAGGGAGACGCAAGAGGGAAGGGATATGGGAATATATGTATACATATAGTTGATTCACTTTATTATACAGCAGAAATTAGCACACCATTTTAAAGGAACTATACTCTGATAAAGATGTTAAAAAAAAGAAGAAGAAATATGAGAGGCCAACAAGAACCTGATAAAATGCTCTACATCACTCACTTGTCATTAGAGAAATGCAAATTAAAACCACAATGAGATATTACCTCACACCTGTTAGAATGCCCATCATCAAAAAGACAAGAGATAACAAATGCTATGGAGCATATAGAGAAAAGGAAACCTTTGTGAACTGTTGGTGGGATTGTAAATTTGTACAGCCACTATGGAAAACAGAATTCAGGATCCTCAAAAAATTAAAAATTGAACTACCATATGACTCAATAATTATACTTATGGGAATATATTTCAAAGGAAATGAAAACATTAACTTGAAAAGATTCCTGTACTTCCATGTTCACAGCAGCATTATTTACAGTAGCCAAGACATGGAAACAATCTAAGTGTCCGCTGTTGAATGAATGAATAAAGAAGTTGTGGCATGTAAATACAATGGAATTTCATTCAGCCATAAAACATGAGGAAATTCTGCCATTTGTGAAAACATGGATGGACCTTGAAGGCATTACTCTAAGTGCAATATCAGACAGAGAAATATAAATACTGTACACTCTCATTTATAAGTGGAATCTAAAAAACAAACAAACAAACAAAAACAAAACAAAACCTCAAACGCATAGGATATATTAATTAACTTGATGAGGAGAATCCTTGTAAAAGATATGCATGTATCAAATCATTCTATTGTACACATTATGTTACAATTTTATTTGTCAATTATAGCTCAATAAACTTAAAAAAGTTTTAAAAGCAGGTATAACAATCTGAAGATGAAATTTTAAAAAATAAGAAAAGGCCTATACACTGAAGAATATAAAATATTATCAAGAGAAAATAGAGTATTTAAACAAATAGTGCAACATCCCATTCTCATCAGTGGGAAAACTTTATTGTTAAGATGGCAATACTTCCAACAATGAGGTATAGATTCAACATAATCCTCATCAAATATGTCAAGCTTTATTCATAGAAATTGGTAAGTCATTTAAAAAATATATAGGATCTGGTTCCTGCTAATATACAGGCTTCATCTGTGTCCTCTCTTACCCAGATTCTCTTATACTCTTATGATATTAGTCTTTTAAAGCCTTTTCTGTCTTTCATCCTTCTGCAAGTTTTTTGTATATTCTGTTCCTTACTATGGAATGTTTCCCCTCACCTTCTGCTAGTCATCTTTCAGGTTTCAGATGAAATGTCTTTTCCTTAGTGAACTTTTCCTAGGCCAATCCCCTATCTCTGCTGTGTGCCCTTTTATTACCACTTATCTCTCCTCTGAAATGCTTATTGCAATTATAGTTAAATAATTAACAGAATAACTTGTTTAATGTCAGTTTCTCCTACTAAACTGTGAGCTTCAGAAATCCTTAAAAATAATTTCCAAGTTTCCATTCCCACATTCCCATATTCCCAGTAGGATCATTCATTGGTGCTGTTGGCTGTGATGAGAAGTTGATAAGGGATTTCACTTAGAGTTGGATGCCAGTTACAGAGTTTTTGCCCTCAAGAACCTCAGTTCAGTGATAACTTTCCCTATGTGCGTGTCAGCTTAAGTCCAAGAGTTTACTACTTGGAGAGTACACATACATTTCTTATGTGTTTGGTTAGAAACAGTACATAATCTGAAAATTATCTCCATTTATAGTTGACTACTTAATAACCAGGATGATTTTCACTGATACAAAATTAAAAACAACAGAGAATACCATTATATTACTTTTAGGATAATAAATGCAATAGAAACCAACAGTTTTATTAGATCAGGAATTTCAAGACATCCTCTACCTATTATAACTAAATATGATTAGTTTCTCATAGTGAAAAAAGTATGAATTTGGAAATAAGAATTGTGGCACCTATGTACTGTATCCCATCTGTAAAATATGACATATGTTAAAAGTCCTTCCTCACAGGTTTATAGTGAGGATTAAGTAGGATAATATGTTTGAATTTTCTTTATAAACTCTAAAGCACCATACAGTCATTAGTCATTAGTCATTGTTTGTGTGTCCATTATAGAGAGAGGAAATGAAATAATTCTATTTTATGTCCCCAATGGACGTAGACTTGAAACACATTTATGAGACTGTCAATACCTCCCATGGGAGTTCTGCAAGCATAAGGGCTGTTATAGAAATGTATTATTAGACCCAGAGGAAATATTTCATTCTTAAAGATCATGTGCATGTAGCAACTGTAAGCGAGCTTAACTTTCCCACGTAGAAGGTGTGAATGTACACACCCACAATGTCACAAATTCAATTATTTAAATTACGAAGTGCTAATGAAACCTTTATATGACACACTGAAATTTTATATACAACCACCCCCACACACACACACATTCTCTTTAACTAAATCAAATCAAGACATTTTTCCCTCTTCAAGCCAGAGAAAGGGTGAGGATTGGCCCACCTATAAATTTCAACTTTCAGTTGCCCTGTGGAATATTTAAACTGCCTGGTTAATGAGGGAGGAATGCCTATTAGTGCAGAACCTAATGTTTCTAACTATTAATATTGACTGCTGCATCAGATTAGAGAGGATAGAAACAGATAGGTTAATCACCTATACCCTGTCCTTTGAGAACCAGGAAAATGTGTCCTCCAGTCTACCCCAGAAGTGTATTCCAGTAATATGAAGAGAGGCATAAATTTAGAAGTATTATGACCTCCTTCTCATAAAATGCCTGAGCTACTTCATTTTTATCTGAGCAATGATGCAAGACCAAGGCACTGACCAGACCCATGACATACAGAAGCACGGCAGGAGAAATCTTCATTTCACATACCTGTGCCCTGCCTCTGATTCTTTATTTAAGAGGCATCCAGCCATTTTGTGTAAATGTTGATGATAAGCTAAGCTTCGGCAGTTATTTTTGGGAAAGAAGATGAAGGTTTGGAATAGCCCAGATGAATTTAATGAATATCTAACTTGCGAGCAGGAATATCGGAACTGACAGCAGCAAAATTACAGAATCAGAGAAGCCAGAAACGTTAAAGCATGACTGGATGACATCCTTAGGACCACGATTTTAAAAGGTGGCATGGAATCTTCTGCATATCAAATTAGTCATCAGGTCAAATTGCAAGTGAATTCACCTTCTATGTAAAACTTTGGAATTCCCACAGAGAGGACTTGGAAGGCAAACATATCCCTAGGTGAGCAGTCAGAGCACCTGATTCCTGTATAATTACATGGAATGAGAATTTGATACATGACAGTAATTACCTAGCTGAAGGTGCAATTAGCCATTTGTGACCTCATTCTGAGTGGCAACTAATTAACCCTTCATGTCAAAAATGTCAACCTTCATCAAGACACCAAAGAGAAGTACTACACGATCAGCTAACACTTGTTCCAACCTATTAATGTTTGAATCTGTCATCGGAAATGTGAATATATCATTTTTACATCAGCGTTTATGTTCAGATGTAGAATATACTTCATTTCTTTTCTTTGTGGCTGCATTTTCCTTGCCTATCCTAGTATGGGTAAAAATCCTTTTCTAAAATAAGAAACAATCATCTCTCAGTGAGATAAAACACAATCAGGAGGTACATAGAGAAGTATAACTTGTCAGTTGCATGTGGTTTCTCATGGTTATAAAAATGGCACAAAAACTGAAAAGATTTTAAAGTGCTATCATTTTCAACACCTCTCAGATATTGGACTCTTTGGAAATTGACTCTGGTACCTCGTCCTTGTACAAGCTGAAGCCAAAAGAAACTTCTTCTAAGATGATATGAGGAAGGCTAAAACCATCCTCCTTTTTAAACCACCAAATTCAGACCACAATTTCAGAATTGTTAGTAGTCTATTCTTTCTCCCTGTTACTTACTATATAAAAACATAACATCTGAAAATCTACACAATGTATACGTGTTTGCTTAAAATAAAGTGCTGTACATTTTCTTCACAATTCTAGGGTTCATAAGAGTGACCTCAAAGACAATTGTTCAAATAATTAGCATGTACCTATAGCCATTTGTTCAGAAATAAATGCAATTATTAAATAAGATCAGTGTGGCAAATATTTGTATTACAGATTGAAAACAAAATCTATCATTGATATTTCATTGTTTTGGATTCATCACTGGAAAAACATAATATGTGCTGCTGAAATCTTGTAGGTTATTTGATTCTTCTCTTTCTTCAAGGTTGTTTCAAGGGTCTAAACTTAATCTAGGTAATTTCATTTTTTTTAACAGGGAACCAAACCGTTTTCTCAAACACCTTACAAACTCATGTTTCTGGCACAGCAGGTGCAAGTCAAAGAAAAAATGCACCCATCTAGCATCATATTCTTTAACTTTTATGTGCAGCAAAGAGTTCTGATGGCTTTACCTAGAGGTTGAGGAAAGGTAACCAATTACAACTGGCTCAAAATAATATTGACAATTTTTATTATTCATAATAACTCTTAAGACTTATTTTAGACTTATAAACAAACATAAAAGCAAAGACATATCACTTCAATTCCCTTTAATAAATTCTAAAATAAAGTATTCCTTTGTATTTACAACATTTAGAAAGGTATTTCATAGCTATTTCCCTGAAGCTGCCTGGGGCAACTATGCACAGATGGATGGTGCTATGTTTTATTCAAGACAAGAAACACCTTTGTGGAGTCAACAATCTTTCAAACCAGAAAGAATGTAAAGCTTCTTGCAGAGAGAGTGAAACAAGGAGTAAAAATGAAACACAAAAGTCAACTACTACTTATTGACTAAATGCAAAACAAAACTCTTGATTGAATATGAAACGCAAAGTCATGTGATTACAGAAGACACTCAGCTTCCAAGAGGTATTTGCATTTGTTCTGGTTTTCCATTTTTTTGGGTTAGAAATTAAAACCACATAACACAGATGGTAAGCTTAGCAACCAGAGTGTCTCACTGAACCAGCCATTTCCATTACTCATTGCAAGTTTCATGTCTGTGCTTCCAAGGCCCGCTGCCTGACCACTCATCTTTTCTCTTCCTTTTCAGTGGCAGAGGGCTGTTCTGGGCTCTCTGAATGAGGACTAAACTCTGCCACTTTATGGGCATGGCTGCCTACGTCTTCTAAATTACAGTTGTTTGCTTAAAACCATATATTTCCTTGTAACAGTGTGTTGGTCAAGGGAGAAATTTACCTGCCAAACATGCTCCCAATCAGCTGATTTTGGCTTTCCTTATTGAATCACACATAATAAAATCTGTGAAGCTTGTCCATAGTCATACATTTTATATGTGTGAATATAAGTCATTTTTTCATGAACAAGGTTTTCTGTATTTGTTCATTCTATCTGGATGCTTTTTATAATTGGGTAAATATTCTAAGAATAAAATATTTTTAAACATCTGGCTCAATATTTCAAAACACTAGATGTGAATTTGTTTTATAGCTGAAAATATTTTAATGGGAAAAAATAAAACTTTGTCACTTGTAAGAAATTATAAATTATTTTTAAGGTAACCAATAATTAAAGAGCTTATGAGATATAAGAGCTTATGAGATATAAGAGCTTACAAGTGGGAATTTCTGCATTAGTCCAGTTTTCAAAATATATAGCAACATTTTTTAAGTTGATAATATAGCTATTTCTACTCTTTCTTTTTAAAGACGAATACTCTTATTCATGGAATTAAACTTTCAAATTCTGGAAATATAATTTACATTATTTTAGCACATATTTTAATAAGGTAACTGGATTTCAAATGCAAGTGGCTGCAACTATCTCATTTGCAAATAATAATAGCTATATTTTAAAAGGATCCAAAAAGTTATGAATGGGGAAAAAGTCACTCCTATAGTTGAAATGCAGAATTTGTTATATTGTTTTCCTTTTGTGAATATCCCACACCAATCTACTTTTTATATTACCTATCCGACAAATCAAAGCACCATGGAGACAATTTTATGTAAGAACCATATAGAGATGTAAATAGATACAGATATACGTTAATGCTATCAAAGACCTTCTCATCCATTACCATATACTTGCTGATATTCATAAGGTAAGAATATTTACTATTGGAAACTATAACCATCTTCCAGATGGTCAGAGAAAAAGCTTCAAAGAGAAAGATGGTTTTGAGAAAAAAATTTTTTGAACATCATCCGGATGGGAACAATATAATTAGCAGAAAAGGAATGGAAAAAAAATATTTCTAAAGAAAAATGGTGTGCATGTATATTTGCACACTTGTGTGTGTGTTGGCATAGAGAGAGTCGGAGTACAGTGGTGAAGTTTAGAATAAGTAAATCCATAGAGACAGAAAATAAGTGGTTTCCAGGAGCATGAGGTAGGAAAGAATAGGGAGTTTTTGCTAATAGACAGGGAGCTACTTTTTGACATGATCACATTTTAAGGAATTAGGTAGCAGTGATTGTTCCATGACCTCCTGAATATACTAAAAACCACTGAATTGTACATTTTGAAAGTATAAATTTATGGTATGTGAATTGTATTTCAAAAAAACTAAATATTTATGATATGAATACATAACTTAGTTAATGGAGAAGAGAAAGCTCTTCCAACAGTGAAATTCTAATTAATAAAATTACAAGAAATGATGGAAAGAGAGAATCAGCATTTACCAAAGACCACAGTAATAAAAGATTCAGGAATATCATCAAAATATACTAAAATTAATGAGCAAATCTATGATTAGAAACAATATTTACACTGTTGAAAGGGCCCACCAAACACATCCAAAACCAAAATGAAACTTGTTTTTTAAGTGTGTATAACGGTCCATCTTCTCTCATCTATGTGTAAAATGATCCTTTTAACAGAATATTTAAAACAAGTTAACATTAAAACTAGATCCATCATGTCATAGCTAAAGAGGTCATCAAATTTAAAAGTTATCACCTTCCATCAGTTATAAATCTGCTCTTACTCACACTTTAATTATTCTCATCTTACCCTGAAGGTGATAGTACAGTAGTGCATATTTCCTGGTGGTTTTCAAAGTCAGGTGTTTTGAGGGCACAGGGATCCTCCTGTGCAGGATCTAAGGGTTGAGGTGCCTGATATGGAGCTAAATTCCTTCACTCTTTGGGGAAAATGATTTCACCTTTGGGATCCTTCCTGACTGTGGATTGCCACAGCTGGGGTGTTTTGTTTTGTTTTGTTTTTCCCTTGGCATGACCATATCACTGTTTCTTCTATTTATCTTGATGCTGTCCTTTCACACTTCGTTTTGGAGACTGTTCATCCAGTTTTCAGGTCCCTTTCAGAGACAATTATTCCATATGTAGTTGTAGATTTGTGTGTCCACAGGAGAAGATGAGTTTAGGAACTTCCTACACTGCCATCTTGATCCCTCTAAGTTTTTTCTGATTTTCCATTTGTAGAATGAGAATATTTACTACTCTTATCTCATCCTTGTTTCATCTTCTTTAATGTGGATTTTAGATTCGGGGAAAACTAAAGAACATGTATTTTGTTTTACAAATTCTTGAGGCATAAGGAATCACAGCCAGACCTGACAGAAAAGATTGTGAATCACCCAGAGACTCTAGAATTTCATATGGATGTAGCTACTGGAAGGGACATTGGCTTCTCTTCTTTGGGAAGGGACTAGCTGTGTTCTTTATAGAAGGAAGGGTACCTATAGATATTTAGTGCCATTAGGGGCTGCCAGAAGCAAAGACCACTAGCTATCCAACAACATCATGTCCCTTGTTTCTTTGGGCACACTGTTAGACTCCCAGGTCCCTTGCAAGTAAAGGTGGAAGGTATTTCAATTTACAGTGGAATGAGAGCAGCTTAACCCACAAATATCCTTCCAAGGAAGGAGCTCCTTCATACTTTTTTTCTTTTACCTTACTGAGTTGTGGATAACTGAATTTCCTTATAAACCAAGGGTTGAACACAGGAGAGCTTCTGTGAGCATGGATCCTGAACACCCACCCTTGACATTATATGAGTAAGAGATAAACTGTTGTGTTGAACTATTGCATTGTTTAGATTTTTCATTGCTGAACCCAGCCTTTTTCTAGCCAACATAACTATAATAACTTTTCTTTTTCAATGAATGAAGATTTTTTACAGACATTAAGTGACTTTTTATTTTCAAACCATTTCACTCACATTTTCTTACTTAATCCTCACAGGCAGCCTAAAAGAGAGATCTCTATTGTACCTTGAATACATTAAAGTTAGGAGAGGTTTTATCACAGAAGCAGAAAGTGGCAGACTTAGAAGTGATTTTGGAACTGTCTGAACCCACGACCCATGATATTTTTAGTATTATTCTGAACAACAACTAAAATAAAATTGAAATTGAAAGAATTTCCACTTTTTCCCATTTATTTCAAGAAGTTTCTTACACCATTGTTTCCATCTGTAATATCATTCATTCATACTAACTCTACATTTTATGATTGAATTGAACTGTATTTATTTAGATTATTGATGTTTCAACTTAATACGCAAAGTAATATTTCTATTTCCATGTATTTTGCTTGGTTTCCTCTATCTGAAATGTTCCTAATAGTGTGACTTATTTTCTCTAAGCAATGCTATCTTTATACAGTAGCCTGTGGTGGTCAACAGACTTTGATCAATTCATCAAAGATGAAAAGGTAACAAAAGCACAGCCAATACAGTATATGTATTTTTCTACTGTGGATATTTAAGTGATGCCAGGGAAAAAATATGTGTGATGTAGATGTACTTTGCGTGTGATAGGTATCTGTGAGTCACAAGGCCATGTCCACTTAAGCATTCTCCTCGTGTATAGTTCAGCAAAGGTTGTGATTATACCTTATTGAAATTTCACCCTCTGGATTTATCTTTTTAGAAATCCCTATATTTTAACTCCCAAATCTCCATTTCAGTAAAGCCAAGTTTTTGTTTTCCCACCATTCCTCTGCTCTTCATCTTGTATTTCACCATTATATGGAATGCACTTAATTTCATTCTATGCTTTTCTTACCCAGTTTGAGTTGTTTTGGAGTGATTTCAGAAGTAAATTCATAACTGGCTATTTTCAAGCATTCCATGTTTAGTCAGAGGTTTCCTGAGATATGCATAACTGCCAAAAGTAGATGAACTAAAATTAGATTTAGTTTGATTTACGATTCAATGGTGTTTGATGTGTAAAGTAGAAAAGTACTATTCAGGTGAGCTCTTAAATAAGAAATTATTTCTTATTTAGAGATGGTGACATTCTTGGAAAATACATCAACTAAAATAAGTCACTATTGAAATGGCATCATGTGAAGCTGCCCATTCCCCTAAGAGCATCACGTGAAGCTGCCACTGAAGCTCTGAAATCTTTCATCATGTAAATAATTTCCATGTTTCTTTTATAATAAAGTAATGATATCCAAACTAAAAAAAAAAAATTGAGGCACATTAAAATTCAACATACGCTTCAAAGCCACTGTTTCCCTCTCTCGAATACTGGCTGCTACAGCCGCTGCCATGAGACAGAAAAGTCTAGAGGTTAATTGGTCAATAAGAACTCTGGCCTTGTTTTTATAAGGGTCTCTAGACTCTGCTTTTGTGTGGATTTAAACTGCAGTAACTTTGGAAGATGGCTTCAAGCAGATGTTAGAGTGCAAACCTACTTGGCCACAGGGCAAAAGAGGCAATGGTTCTCTGCACACCATTGTACAATACTAGGTTTCATACTGTTTTTACCTTCCCAAAATACACACACACACACACACACACACACACACACACACACACACAAAAAAAAAAAAAAAAAAAAAACTGTGGTCAAGAGATGCCATATTCTTATTGGCTTAGATTGCATGAAACAATCACAGTGGCAAGGGAGTAGTGGTAACTTACATAGTCTTAGATCAATCAGTCCCACCCTTAGGACCAGGAAAGGGTCAATCCAGTCCACACTGTATAACTAGTTCACATGAGAAAGGAACTTAAATGATGTAAGGAAGCAATAAAATACAAGCTATGTAAGGTACCATTATTACTATCATTTTGTTGGTGAGGATGTAAAGGTTTGCAAATTCAAATGACTTGCCCAAGTAGTAAAATTTCAGAGTGGGGACATAAAGCTAAGACTAACTCTAAAGACTACATTATTAATCAAGTCACTCTTTATTTTTATTTTCTCTTATTTTATGCATTAAATGCATTCATTAGAAAAAAAATAAATGCAATACTGTTTTTCTAAGTTTCATTCCTTATTTCCCCTGTCTTCTGTGTCATGGTGAGATATCAAACGAATCTGTCAATGTTATTTGAGTTAAGGGTTAGTAACCTTTGGATTCCATTTAATTTTATAAATCTTTATGAGTTCCTAGTATACTGATATTTTCTGGTTGCTTAGTAATTAAAACACTTGATATCAATAATTAAAATAATTGAATAATTTTCTAAGAGTTTTAGGAAACTGTTAGTACCTTTTTATACCTTTGAAAGTCATATGTGTGTGTGTGTGTGTGTGTGTGTGTATGCTTACATTTTCTTATTCTGTTAAGTTACTCTACAGTAAAGAAAAGAAAAATCCTAATAGTAAATTCCTTTAGCCTTCCAATCCCTTTCACTTATTTTAAAAACTGCATTGTTGCAAATTGAAGTTTACTAAATGTATAATAGACACAAGAGAATAAGTAGGTTAGAGTTCTTCCTTATAATGTGTTTTTTTATTGTTGAACATTTATATTTTCTTATAGACTGCTGAGCCTACAAGCAGTAAAATCAACTGAAATAGTTCTAATTTTCCAGAGAGAAAGGGCCAGAAAAGTTATCTGAGGAAATAGTGGCTTAAAATGTCCCTAATCTGGTGAAGAAAACAGATATCCAGGTCCAGAAAGACCAGAGAGTTTCAAATAAGATGAGCCCAAAGAGACACATACCAAGATACAGTATAATTAAAATGGTAAAAGACAAGAAAGAATCCTAAATGCAGCAAGAGAAAAACAACTTGTTATATACAAGGGAAACCCAATCAACCTATCAGCAGATTATTCAGCAGAAACCTTACAGGCAAAAAGAGTTGCATGACATATTCAAAGCTCTGAAAGGAAAATTTTCAACCAAGAATAGTCTACCCAGCTAGGTTATCATTCACAATTGAAGGAGAGATGAAGAGTTCCTCAGACCTGCAAATCTAAAAGAGTTCACTTCCACAAAACCAACCCTATGAAAAATGTTAAAGGGATTTCTTCAGCTGAAAACAAATGTCACTACTTAATAAAAGAAATATTTACAAAAGGATAAACCTCACTGGAAAAAGTAAATATATAATAAAGGTAAGGTATCAATCACTTTTATAACAAGTATGAAGGTTAAAGACAAAAGTAGTAAAATTAAAATTATGATAATTAACTAAGGCATACATAAAATCATGTAAACTGTGTTATAAAATGTATAAAACATGGGAGAAGGAGTAGAAAGAAAAAGTTTTGAAATGTGTTCAAATTTAAGTTGCTACCAACTTAAAACAGACTGCGATGTACACAGGATGTGTACATCCCTGGTAACCACAAGGGGAAAACTTAGAGTAAATACATAAAAGAAAATGAGAAAGGAATCTAAACATAACACTAGATAAAACCACTAAAATGCAAGGAAAGAGAAAGAGAAGATGAAAGGAACAGAGAGACACCCAAAACAGCCAAAAAACAATAAACAAAATGGCAGTAAGTACATACTTATTAATAATTACTTTAGATGTAAATTAACTAAGTTATTCAATCAAAAGACATAGGGTGGCTGAATTAATAAAAAAAACAAATCCATCTATCCTTCTAAATGCTGCCTGATTTAGGCTCACTTTAGGCTCAGAAGTAAGGAAGAACACACACAGACTGAAGGTAACGGGATGGAAAAAGATATTCTACGTAAATGGAAACAAAGAAAACTGGAGTAGTTATACTTGTATCAGACAAAATAGACTTAAAAAAAAGACTATAATAAAAGATAAGGAAGGGCATAACCTAATGATAAAGGGATCAATCCAGAAAAAAGATATACAATTTATAAATGTATATGTACCCAACATAGGGACACCAAGATGTTTAAAGCAAATATTAATAAACTTAAAGGAAGTAATTGAAAGCAATACAATAATATAGGGAACTTTAACTCCACAATGACATCAATGGATAGATCATCCAAACAGAAAATCAATAAGAAAACAGTGCATTTAAATGACTTATTAGACCAGATAGACTTAATAGACACATTATATTCTAGAACATTCTACCCCAAAGCAGTAGAACACAAATTCTCCTCAAGTGCACATGGAACATTCTCCAGGATACACCACATGTTAGGTCACAAAACAAGTCTCAAATTCTAGAAGATTGAAATCATATCAAGCATCTTCTCCAACTACAATGGTATGAAACCAGAAATCAATCACAAGAAAAAATGTGAAGAACCATAAAAACATGGAGATTTCAAAATATGCTACTGAGTAAAAAATGGGTCATCAAATAAATCAAAAGAGAAATAAAAATAAATAAATAAATAAATATGAGAAAGGAAATACAACATACCAAGATCTATGGGGTGCAGCAAAAGTAGTTCTGAGAGAAATGTTCATAACAATACAGGCCTACCTCAAGACACAAGAAAAACACCAAAAGAACAAACTAACTTTACACCTATAGAAACTAGAAAAAGAGGAGTAAACAATGCCCAAAATTAGTAGAAAGAAAGAACTAAAATCAGATCAGAAATAAAGAATTTTAAACAATACAAAAGATCAATGAAACTAAGAGCTTTTTTTTCAAAAAGATAAAATCAACAAGCCATTAGTTAAGCTAAACAAGAAAAAAAGAGAAAGGGCTCAAATAAATAAATTAGAAATGGAAAAAGAGAAGTTACAACTGATACCACAGAAATACAAAAGTTCATAAGAGACTACTGCAAACAATCATATGCCAACAAACTGTACAGACTAGAATAAATAGGTAAATTCCTAGAAACATACACTCTTTAAAGACTGAATCATGAAGAAACAGAAAATCTGAATGGAGACATTACTAATAAGCAGATTGAAACAGTAATCAAAAAGCTCCCAATACCAACAACTAAAAAGCTCAGGGCCAGATGGCTTTACTGGCCAATTCTACAAAACATTCAAAGAATATTTAATACCTATTATTCTCAACTCTTCCAAACAACTGAAGAGGAGGGAAGTATTTCAATTACATTTTACAGCCAGAATTACCCTGATGCAAAACCAGATAAGGATAACACAATAAAAAATATAATTACAGTCCAATATCCTTGATGAACATAGATGCAAAATTTCTCAACAAAATATAAGCAAACTGAATGCAATAATACATTAAGAGGGTCATACACCACCACCAAGTGAGATTTATTGCAGGGATGCAAGGATGGTTCAACATTTGGAAATCAATCAACATGATACATCATATTCACAAAGTGAAGGATAAAGATCATATGGTTATCTTAATAGATGCAGAAAAATCACTCAACAAAAGTTAACATCCATTTATGATACAAATTCTCAAAAAATTGGGTATAGAGGGAACATACCTCAACATAATAAAGGCTGTATATGACAAACCCACAAGTAACATCATACTCAATGTTGAAAAAAATGAAAGCTTTTCCTCTATGATCAGGAACAAGACAGGGATGCCCATTCTCACCACTTTTATTCAACATAGTTTTGGAAATTTAGCCACAGCTGTTAGGCAAGGAAAAGAAAGAAAAGTCATCCAAGTTAGAAACGAAGAAGTAAAACTGTCATTCTTTGCAGATGACATGATACCATATATAGAAAAGTATAAAGACTCCACCAAAATACTCTTAGAATTAATAAATGAATTCAGTAAAGTCACAAGTCACAAAATCAATATACAGAAATCTGTGACATTTCTATGCACTAATAACAAACTATCAGACAGAGAAATTAAGAAAACAATCCCACTTACAATTGCATAAAAATGTGTGAAATACCTAGAAACATATTTAACTAAAGAGATGAAAAACATGTACACAGAAAACCGTAAGATGTTGATGAAAGAAATTGGAGGGCTTCCCTGGTGGCGCAGTGGTTGGGAGTCTGCCTGCCGATGCAGGGGACGTGGGTTCGTGCCCCGGTCTGGGAGGATCCCACATGCCGCGGAGCGGCTGGGCCTGTGAGCCATGGCCTCTGAGCCTGTACATCTGGAGCCTGTGCTCTGCGGCGGGAGAGGCCACGGCAGTGAGAGGCCCGCATACCACAAAAAAACCAAACAAACAAAAAAAAAAAACAAGAAATTGGAGAAGATACCCAAAAATGCTTATGGATTGGAAGAATTAGCATTGTTAAAATGCCCATACTACACAAAGTAATCTACACATTCAATGAAATACTTATCAAAATGCAATGGCATATTTCACAGAACTAGGACAAATATTGCTAAAATTTGTATGGAGCCACAAATGACCCTGAATAGCCAAAATAATCTTGAGAAAAAAGAACAAAGCTGAAGGCATTTCAGTCTCTGATTTCAAATATACTACAAAGTTATAGTGATCAAAAGAGTTTGGTATTGGCACAAAAAAACAGACATACAGATCAATGGAATGGAATTGAGAGCCCAGAAATAAACCCACAGATATATGGACAATTAATCTGTGACAAAGGAGCAAAGAGCATACAATGGGGAAAGGACAATCTCTTCAAAATAAAATGGTCTTTGGAAAACTGGACAGCCACATGCAAAGGAATGAGACTTGACCACTATCTAACATGATACATAAAAATTAACTCAAAATTAAAGACTTGAAAATGTAAGATGTGAGCCCATAAAATTCCTAGAAGAAAACATCTGTGGTGACTTCATTGATACTGATTTTAGCAACGCTTTTGCAGATCTGACTCCGAAGACAAGGATACAAGAGCAAAAGTAAACAAATGGAACTACATCAAACTGAAAAGTTTCTGTACAGTGAAGAAAATAATCATCAAAACGAAAATGTAGCATATTAAATGAGAGAAAATATTTGTAAACAACATATACAACAAGGGATTTGTATCTAAAATATACAAAAAAAAAAAAAAAAACAGATATAACTCAATGACAAAAAGCCAAAACAACCTGATTAAAAAGTGGACAGAAGATCTGAACATTTTTCCAAAAAAAGACATACAGATGGCCAACAGGCACATGAAAAGATATTCAATGTTACTAATTATCAAAGAAATACAAATCAAAATCTCTGTGCGATATCACCACACATCTGTTAGAATGGCTATTATCAAAAGACAAGGAATAACAAATGTTGGAGAGGATGTGGAGGAAAGGTAATCCTTATACAATGTTGGTGGAACAAAAAATTTGTTGTAGCCATTATGGAAAACAGTATAGAGATTCCTTGAAAAATTAAGAAGACAGCTACCATATGACTCAGCTATTCCACTTCTGGATATCTATGAAGAACTCAAAAAGACTAATTAGAAAAAATATATGCACCTCTATGCTCATTTCAGCATTACTTACAATATGGAAACAACGTAAATGTCTAACAGTAAATGAATAGATAGAGAAGTGTTATATATTTCCAACAGAATACTCCTCAGCCATAAAAATGAATGAAATCTTTCCATTTGCTACAAAACTGATGAAACTTGGGGGTATTATTCTAAGTGAAATAAGTCAGTTAGAGAAAGATAAATACCATATGATTTCACACATATGTGGATGTGAGATCTAAAAAAACAACAACAAAATAAAACAAAAACAAACTTGTATATACAGAAACCAGATTAGTGGTTACCAGAGGGCTAGAGGGTTGGCGGGGGGGGCATGGATGAAATGGTGGAAGGCAGTCAAATGTATGGTGATTGATGGTAACTAGTCTTGTGATGATAATCACTCTGTAGTGCATATAGAAGTTGAATTATAATGCTGTAAACCTGAAACATCTTATAAAATAATTAATTAATTAATTGAAAATTTTAAAAGGAAATAAAAAGACAATCAGAAAAAACTTAGCAATTGCTGCTGCATAAGTTCTGTGATGAACCCCTACCCTGGGAATAGGAAAGATTCCTTGATTAAATTCAGATTGATTCTACTCCATGGTCCTTGTTGTTTCTCTCTCATTCTTTCTGTTCATTCAATCAGGGATACCTTGAGGTTTTCTGTGTGGGTGTGAAAGGAATCATCTTATTATTACCTGTTCTTATGCTTGGTACAGGGCTGGGTCTCTCTTTTTTATAATCTGAGAGTTCTTCAGAGGCCTTTGTCTAGCATTTTTTCACTTTTATTTCTTGACATTTGAGGTCTTTTAGTCAATGGCTTTTCCAATGAGTTGAGGCTCTTAGTCTCAAGAATGTCACATTCTCTTGAATCTCTGTGTGACAATCAACTCATGATTGCAATACCCTGCCAAAAGTTAAGCTGTCAATGAACAACAATCTCCTGGGGTTTTTTCCAACCTCCTTTCATAGACCTACAGTTTTAAAGAATATTTACCATCTTCCAAATTGTCACAGGCATAATTTTAGCAAATATTTTGCCACAGCATAATATGGGTCACCAGATTTCCACCTTGCTATATGTTTGTTTACCACCTACTGCATACAATTGACCACTAAGCTAATGCAATGCATGCTAATATTTTTACATTTTTTATTACAACTTTATCCTATTTCAAGTTATTAATATCATTACAATAGTTAGGTTTTGTTAGCTTCTAACTGTCAGTAGACTCCAAAATTTCAGTGTCTTAATGTATCAGAAGTTTATTTCTTTCTCACTTAGTTGGTGTTGATTGAGGTCAATCAGACATCTTTCTTCTAGTAGGGGAAAGAGACCAGAATGCATTCTGAACTCAACTCAGTTGAAACAAAATGTGCTTTAGGAATTGGGTGAAGGAGAGATCACAGGCCATCTGTGTTTGCTAGTTGTCTTTACCCAAAGGAAAAGTAAACTTTTTCTTATGTTCATCACAGGAGCTAGTTTTACAACTTAGCAGAAAGCATCTGGTCAAGTTAGCCTCCCATCCTCCCACAGAAACTGGGAGATAGTAGTGTTATCTTCCTCCCTGACTGAAGTTCAAAAAGATGGCCCTTAGGTCCTTGAGAAAGACATTCCTGGGCTGTGAAACTGGCAAGAAGTTTTTAAAGAGATTTACATATCAAAGGGAAAGAGAAAGAATTTACAATTATAAGTTCTCTAAAGCAATTGCTCTAAGAAAAGGGAGCCTAGAATCTGGAAGAAGGCCTGTCTAAAGTTTAGCCAAGTTGAAGAGAACTTTTGAGCCCTTCTTGGTCAGTGGTTACTTAGGTCACCAGGTTGGTGGCCATTCTACCACCTTTAATACAAGGCTTTCAAGGTCACCTTGGAAGGTCAACAGAAAAGACAAACAAACAAACAAACAAAAAAGACAAACAGGGAGTCCACTTGAGAGTTTTTCAGCATTTCCATTCACATGTCTTTGAATACTTACATATATTTAATTAGGTAGAATTTAGTGAATCCTTACACATAACTGCAAAGAAGTCTCGGAAATGTAGCTGTGTGCACAAAAGCTATAAATGGGATTGATTTTGATAGCTCACATGCTCTACCACCATAAAGAAAAAAACAGTTAAAATATAGAAATATTTACAAATATTTCCTCCCTCAAATGAAATAGCAGCCAAGCTGAGGGTGGTAGTGAGAACTTAAGGTTCACAACTGTGAAAGATTTTAACCAAAATCAATAAGACATATCAAAACCTTTAGAGACAGTAGATTTTAGGAGGACATTGGAGGAAATCATACATTTTTTTTAGTGCTGGGTAGCTTATTCAAGCTATAAAAAGTCTTGGCAAATACTCAGTTAAGAACAGTTCACTAAATCCAAACAAAAGTGGTCCTAGGAAGAAAACTCTACCAGAGCCAGTGGGCAGAGGCCATGGTTTTCCTGCCGATTCTGTCAGCACTAGTCACAGGAGCTACCACTAGAAATAGTGCTGCTACTGACTGGATATTACATATCGTTGTTGGCACCTCACTCAATTCTTCATTGCTTGCTTCTTTGTGGCATAGGTGACCCATTCAAAATCTGGAATGGAAGCATCTAATTGATGGAGAGCAGATCACCGTTTCCTATTTTAGTTGCAAGGGACCCTGGGAAAGTGAGTATCTGACATTTTTGAATTTCATAAAAGAAGATGGATTCTGCCTCCTGATAGTATAAATATAGTATAAGGGATTTCACAAATATGACAAATGTGCTAAGATGCTGAGTCGTCAATAATTAATTAATTAGAGAATGGTGGTATCAGGACAAGCCCATTATCCTGGTTGTATTATCAGTTTAAGATGGAGAGACAACCTGTGTTTACAGGAAATAATTTGTGTTTGGCAAAATTTTCAAGGAGACAGATAGGAATTTACTTTTTATGCAAAAATAAAATTATTGAAAAAGCTAAACTTTAGTTAATTTAAAAATATATATAAATAAAGGACTTTTTTAGTGGTATCTATAGTCTACAAAAGTCCCAATCTTTCTTCCAGGTGAGTTAGTTGTACATTGAAAGGGGTCCTGAATAAAAATTCAGAAGAAAAGTATAATGTATTTTCATTCAAAATAAAAATATTTGTATCTTAGTGTTTAGTTCATTGTTTTTTAGTGGAATAAAATCTCAACCATCAAATTGACAAATGCCAGTATTAGCCTCGGATTGTTGAAAAAAACTGACACAGACACCATTTAGGCAAATTCAACAAGACTTGGTTATCTGTTCAATGCAGAAGAAAGATTGTGATCAGATCAGCAACTTTATGTGAGGCAGGGAAATTGATGAGCTGCAGGATCCCAGGAGCTGCAGCAGAGGGTACACAGGTGCAGGTGATGACATGATGACATCTGAGTCCATGAGAATCACCTTAGACTTTCCAGCAGCTCAAATGCTACTCTTCAGGCCTATAATCCCATCTATAAAGATGGGTCAATCTCGGTCACAGTCTTTCCTGGATAACGGTGGAAGGTGTCAGTCCCCGGCCGGTGCGCTCATTAGGGTTATGCAATGCTTGATATAATTACTAGGTATTGTACACAGAAAAACTAGGCCTGAACAAACTTCCCATCCATTATTCCCAAGCTGACACAGCTTGAAATAAGAACCTTCACAGATCCTCTGCATTAGGATCAGAATGAGGGTGAGTTACATAGGAGTCTCTGAGAATTATGTTAAGAGGCACTTCAACCAATGATTTTGGAGGTGGAGAGAGGGGGGAACAAGCTGGTGGGTAAATGAGCAGTTTCAATAAACCAAGCTTTTTAAAAGTTCTTTTTTACTTTTATTATTTTATTTTTTTAAATTTTTATTGAAATATAATTGATTTACAATGCTGTGTTAGTTTCAGGTGGTCAGCAAAGTGATTCAGTTATATATATACATATATATGTATGTATACATATATTCTTTTTTTACATTCTCTGCCATTATAGGTTATTACAAGATATTGAGTATAGTTCCCTGTGCTAAATGATAGGTCCTTGTTGGTTATAGTTCCCTGTGCTAAATGGTAGGTCCTTGTTGGTTATCTATTTTATATATAATAGTGTGTATATTTTAACTCCAAACTCCTAATTTATTCCTCCCCCCCCTTCCCCTTTGGTAACCATAAGTTTGTTTTCTATGTCTGTGGGTCTGTTTCTGTTTTGTAAATAAGTTCATCTGTCATTTTTTTTAGATTCTATATATAAGTGATATCATATGATGTTTGTCTTTCTGTGTCTGGCTTACTTCACTTAGTATGATAATCTCTATGTCCATCCATGTTGCTAAACCAAGCATTTCAAATAGAAAGCTAAAGCAAGATAAAACATTTACAAACTGATTATAAACATATAAACACTAATAAATATAATAATATAATGTTTTGTGTAGTGATTTATGTTTTTCAAAATATCTTTGCATAGCAATTTCCTGCAAAGTAATTTAGTTAAATTGTAGTGCAAACTGAGACTTAGGGAGATAAATTGATTGT
Source organism: Lagenorhynchus albirostris (assembly GCF_949774975.1). Taxonomy (NCBI): domain Eukaryota; kingdom Metazoa; phylum Chordata; class Mammalia; order Artiodactyla; family Delphinidae; genus Lagenorhynchus; species Lagenorhynchus albirostris. Next base: position 26,585,027 of record NC_083112.1, on the reverse strand, counting down.
GTAAGGGGAAAACAAAGGAAAGCGTTAGTACAAATATCAGAAATTGAGTCATCTCTTTGCTAAGCTGGTGCACAATGCAATATAATACATGTCTCTTGACACAGATTCCAGGCTAGCAATCCAAAAATTCTTAGGCAGTTTTGAAAAACATTAGGATCACAAATCACAGAATAGTCATTAAAGTTACATTTAATTTATTTAATTAATCGTATAACAAATAAAAATCTCACGGCCTCCATCTAGGACCCATGCATTAGGACAGAGTTAGAGCTATATCATCCCCAGATGAACTCATTTGTTATTAAGTTCAACAAATGTCATTCATCTAAATAGAGTGGGGTAGAAAAACGTACATTGGGCTGATTTTTTAAACATAAATTTGGATACCTTGTAGCACAGATACGAAATCCTGACTATAATTCTTTCCTGGCAAAACCACTATCTGGAAATTGATTAAAAAGTAAATTTCCCCTAAAAAGCTACTAAATGATGACCAAGCAAGTTTTCAAATGAAGACCCAATGAAAGGATACTCTAAGAAAATTATTTACTTTCCATAGTTCAAGATAGTTAAGTTTATCCTTGGAGACCTCCCACTTACCCATTAAGCGCCCTTTCCTTTGCCTCCTAAATAGTACCCAAATCAATATGCTCAAGTGACTCTAAACTAATACACTTTCAGGTATTCACCCATAAAACTCTAAACCATTACCACTCTAATATGATTTAGATCTTAATAATAATTGAAAGCTGTATAATAACTAAATAAAGAGTTCCTAAACTTGCTATTTGAGACCTGAGTAAATGTCATGGGAAATGTGTTTGCTTAAAAAGTCATATTTAGCATCCTTCAAATGATGCAACCTAACAGCCTACTGCCTACTCATAAAACTGTTTCAAATTCGTAAAACAAAGAGAGAGCATGAGCAAAGAAAAGAAATAGAAAAATAAGACTTTAAACAGTAAAATACATAAGCTACATCTTAACATGTTCCATTTAGATAGATTTTTATAACTTTATTAAATGTTTTTACTATTTCATCTTTATATAAACTCTGTGATGGAAATAAGGAAAGAAAGAAAACAGACATGTGCTAAGCAGAGGCAGGTGGCAGCTCCAGAGAGTAATTATTATCCCCATTTTATAGCTGATGAAACTGAGACTCAGGTTCGTGTTCAACAAGCCTCTACTGGGAATTTATTACAATCTCATCTTGAGTACTTTTACATATATTGTCAGTGTAAACCGTCCCAAGAATCTTTAAGTTAGACATTATTATCTCTATTTTATAGATGCAACAGTTGAGGCAGAGTTAAAGGACCTCCTTAAGAACATACCTGGAATATGACTGGCTCTAATTTCCATTAACCAAATCCACTTTCCATAATCCTCTGGCATCCTCCAGACACCATTTCATGGACCTATAGTCATGCCGTTTGCAGTTTACAAATGAGGTAACAGAGGATTTTTAAATCTCCTGACCTTACAAACAATGTTCTTTCTACTACACTTTGTCAAAACAATGATAAACACCCAAGTGAAAAAAGAGAAATTTAATGAGGCTGCTTGTTTGCAAGAGGCCAAACATCTGGACATTTTAAACCAGTTGGATGGCTGACTGAATTTTTTATATTTCATCTAAATGTGAAAAGTGAGTTTATATCTCTTATATATAGAATTATAACAACAGAGAAAAATATAACCAGAACAAATAGCAAAGTCAAGAGCCATTTTTACATTGTCGTAGCTGAAAGAGATGAAAAATATCATGTAGCTAAAATCTAATATATCTTACTTTTAGCCAACATGTTTAATATGCAAATAAACAAACTAAAGTCCACATAAACATCTATTACATAATATTAGAATTGGTAAACAATATTTAAATTCCAACTCCTACATTCTCTGTCCACAATATAATTTCTACCAAAAACAAAAGAGGAGGCTCACTAAGGACTGAGCTGTAAGGTCAAAGATGAATAAACAAGGGACATAACCAGCCTTCAAAAGGTGATCCTGCTTAGTTCTCTCAAGGATTGTTTTCTCATTTTATTTTAATGACTACTTAATCAAAATAAATTAACTTTTTCCTGAAATGGTCCAAAAAGTCAGGATTGAAAGTAAAGCAATTTGAGATCAACTGGATACTATTTTAAGGGTAGGAAATCTTAATGAATATGATTGATAAAATGACAATTTCTGCAGCTGTTGAAGGAAAGCAGAATATGAGAACAGTTTAAACAAAATATGCGTTTAGGGCTTTCAAAGGACAAACCATCTACATGTACTAAACTGTGGTATGACCAACTCTTGGGTTTATGAAGCCTACTCACTGTGACTCCAGCAAGCTCCAAGTTTTCCCAAAGGATGCAATGAAACCCTCAAAAAGTTCTTGAGATGAAATTAATGTTAAGAGATGCAATATGTAGTAATAATATTAAATCACAAAACAAAACAAAGAAACCATGAGAGAGAGAATGCAAGGTCTATCACTTGGCACAGTACTGAATATATAGCTGTTGTCAATTTAAATAATTATTGATGAAGATATTAAAATTCCCAAAACTCTTGGGTACATCTAGGCAATATCAGGAATACTACATTTCATTTCATTTAGTATTTATAGGAAAGCTGTATTGACCATTTAAAAATATTTTTACTACAATCCGTTTGCAATATATTATAATGTCGAAGAAAGTAGGTCCCATTTCAGGAAACACACTAAGAGAGCCAAGTTGCTGGGAAGTGAAAGCTCTATTGAACATCACAGTAGGCAGAGTAATCTGACAGGAACTATACCATAGAGGTCTTGGGTTCTGACACCAGACAGTCATGACTGCAAATTCTAGATATACCACATATTCATGCCTTTTTAACTAAAATCTTCCCAAAAATCTGAAAGAGAAAAATTTCCCTTTTCCAAAATACATTTGGTGACAAAACCTAATCTAAATGGATACTTATAGCCTTTATGTATGCCACTCACTGTGACTATTCATCTATTAGTGTTTAACTACAATGTGTATCAGGATTATACTAAGGTGTCCCATAGTATAAAGCATATATACTGTATAGGCTTTCTGAAATCTGGACAATTTTGATTCCTAAACTTATTGATCCACAAAGGTTTGTAGTAAAAGGCAAGTCTTTTCTCTGTGTACTAGTGTTTATGAACACTCTGACCTTGGATAAGCAGCTCTACTTGCCTCTGGGATAATGATACCTTTATAAGATGTAGGGATAATGAACAAGGTCATGTTGAAAAGTGGCTGGGACACATTGCGTATTCATTACATGGTAGCTAATATCAAATGAATGCTGGAAAGTGTGGAGGCCAATTGTACTACTTTCCTCCAAGGATGCAAATGCTCTCCTTTCTTCATAAAACTGTATTTCTTAAATTCCTGCATTAAATTTGGGGGATACAATATGGACCTCACCGTTGAGAAGGAGAAGGTAAATGTTTACAATTCATGCCTCGAGAGTGCAAGGAAAAGACACTTTTACATCAAGTGATTGGGGAGCTCAGAGACAAATACTGAAAGTTCTGTCTGAGCTGAGTTTTGAAAGAAGAGTGGGAAGGAAGGAGTAAGCTAGATGAGGAAAAGCCACATCACTTTTCAAGCATTGACCAAGTATCAGCAACCTCACTGAGAGAGAAAGAAGGTTGGAAGTAGGGTCACCAATATTCCTGGTTTGCTAAGGACTGCCCTGGGAAACCCCACACTGCTGGGCAAACAGAGAGGATTGGTCAACCGATGTGGATGGAGGATACAATGAAAGACAGAAAAATTAAGCTGGAGACATAGGTGAGAGGTAGTTAAGTATTTATTCTTTTGTTTGACATTGTTTTAATAAAGGTACGTGGCCAGAGAAAGGATGAGGCCTCCTAGGGCCTAAAATGAGAGAAGTACCATAATTAAATGAGAGATATCAGTGCTAGTATCTCAGAGCATCAGAGTTAGTAATCAGAAACAAAATTGCCAGAAGAGAGAGGAAGCAACCCCATTGACTACAGACTCAGAGGGAAGGGCTGAGAGAAAAACAATTGCCCTAAGCAAAAGAAAATATTTGAAAAATAATAAGAAAACACATTACCAGTCACAGATTGGCTATATTTCTGGATCTCTCATCTAAAATGAATGGTTTTAAGATGACACCATATTTTTCTTTCTTTTTTTCTTTTCATAAGTTCACTTGCTCTATGGATTTCTGTGCAGAAGTTATTGTATGGTGAGTACTTGTGCCATATATTATTTTAAATTATGCTATGTGGAAATTTGCTGACACAAGGAAGAAATAGAACTATACTTACTCAGTAATATCTAGATATCAGGGGTCAGAATTAGGACATAAACTTAGAGTTCCATGCTATGTCTGAGGAGACTACTGTACTTCTAGGAAATATAACCAAATTTTCATCTAGAAGTTTCAGTATCCAATCACAAGGTCATAGATGCACTTGGCAGATTTCTGGAAATGAACTCGCCAGATTTAACCTGTTTTACTGTTGGAATCACCTCTGAGATTACATACTCAGTGTTATTAGGTAGAATTCATAATAGAAAATACTGTTTTCCTGGACCACAAACAACGCAGGATGAGTGGTGATATGGAAGTGATGAAGGGTGCAGACCCTTTACATAGACTTGCTTTCCTCTATCTCTTTTGCCTGGGATAAAAATCCTCCTCTTCCTTGATAATCTACCTTAATTCCAAAATTACATCTTTCCCCACAATCCTCAAGAATGTCTCTTCTGCAGGAATGTCTCCATGTAGAGGCTAGACAAGCAGACCAAAAAAACAAGAAAAGAAGATGCTCAGTGTAACACATTGGGTGGCATGAACGCTAGAAGATATAGAGAATGAGAAGCACTGGACCCAAACTACTAAGGGATTCTTTCACCAGCTAAGGAGTATAGATTTTCCATCTGCATTGGGAAATCAACTAAGGATTTAAAGCAGGACCGTAATGATTACCTGAGTTAGGGAAGTAGTAGAGGAAAGGATTAATTTGGGAGACATTAGGGCAATAGAATCAATAGGAACAAGAGGCTGCCTGCATGTGAAGAGGAAAGCAAAGGCTTATTCCAGGTTCTAAGGATGGGTGAGTAGAAAGGTGTCTAACCTCTTTGAAATGAAATGCTGAATTACATTAGAGATATATTGAGTTAGGATTTTTCTTGTTGAACTTTAAATTGTTAGCAACTATGAGACTCCATTCATTAAAGACTATTTTTTTCAATAACAAAGAATAATTGTTTTCAGCTGACAGTGATAAATCTGACATCCTTGTGTACTTTGTGGGGAAAAAATACAGATTCCTGTGTCCCAATTTAAGAGATTCTAGTTTAGAAATTTGGTGAGAACCCTGGAAATCTGTATTAAAAACAAAACAAAGATGATTCTGATATGCAGTCAGATTTGGGAAATACAACTAGAGTGTCTTTGGCTAGTTAAACAACTCAAAATTTTAGGGGAATTTTTAATTAATAAGGATGCTGAATGATGTGAAATTAAACTAACAACAAAACTGTGGGTGTTGGTAACATTTCAGGGTGAGAGAATAATTTTGAAAGAATAATAAATAGATTTTTCTTAACACATATAGAGGTCTAATTTAATTAATTTCTATTACCTTTTTACATTTAATTTGGAGGGAAATCTATTTATTTTTTCCTTATTTCCCTTTGTAGTCTTAAATACCTAACTTTATAAAGGAACCTAGACCTTTTATTCAAGATTGCACAGAATAGCTGGAGGCAACTTTTCTTCATTTTTTTTTTCTGTTCCACAAAAGTATTGATTCATTAAATTATCATTTTAGTAAAATGCTATTACTTAATATTTATTGGGTACAAACAATATGCTAAGCACTGACAAACTATAGTCATTTCACAGCAGATATAATATAGTTTTCTCATTTCTTATTCATGCTCTAATTTAAATGTTCTCATTCCTTCCTTGGTAAGCCAAGGAATCCTTCTTCTTGCATTTACTCTAAATTTGTCAGGCCTTGTATCTCATTTATATTTGCCATGAGACATTTTACACTTAAAAATATGATATGAAAATGGAATAAACCACCTTTTAATTTCTTGGAACATGAGGTGAAATATTAGGGAAAGGAGGGCAATTTGAAAAGGCTTTAAGAAAAAATTATATTCATTAAATTCCCTGGCATTATTCCCAATGGAAGTTCTTTTGATAAGAGAAATCAATGTAATTATTACCCAAGAATGAAGAATCATAAGATGAATCCAGGGGAGATATTAAGTTTCAAAATGCTGAGACATGTATAAAGAGGTTTGTTTAAGAAGAAAAATTATTTCTTATGTCCATTGGATGCATCCACTGAGATATTACATTTACCAACACTCTGGAAATTAACCAAAATTCTACCAGGCACCATCCTCTTCTGCGAACACATATAAGTCCATAAGGCAAGGAACTTGAAAAGGCTCTCAGCTTTCCAGAAACTCTGACAGGCTCATGACAAGAGCAGTTAAATGCATGAAAGTAGAAAATGACCCTTGCTCACCTCAGAGCTATTTCAAGCTTTCCAAGTATACATCCAAAATTATATCTATTGATCTTTATTTTCAGGGATAGAAGACACTGGTTTTCAGGAACTCCTTAAAATGTGTAGAGTGACTGTAAACAACATCTTCTAGACAAAATTTCTTTCTGAATAGAGTTCCTAAAATGGACCAGGAATTATTTTCACCTCTGACAATACAGACAAGCAGATAGACACTGTATTACATGGTTGCCACTGGTCATTAGTTTTCTCAGTCAGGGTGACCAAGTAACCTGAGTCAAGTCTGAAGGCGAGGTCAAAGCCAAGCCTAAGTTTAGCATCCCCTATGACTTCCTTATTAACCTTGGATCCATAAGTTAACCCACAGCAGAGTGGCTCAGCTGAGTGTATAAAGCAGATCCTATGCCCATTTCCAGACATGTCAAAGGGGTAATGCCTATTATCTTTTGACTGAAGCTAGGTCAAGAATATCCCAAATTGAATCAGGTGAGCAGAATGGGCTCAGTTTACTAGTTAGACTACAGGACTAGATCTGACACCCTATGGAGAAGAAAGGGCAAAGAGCAAAGCTGATAAGACCATTTTGATGGCAGGGTGACAAAGAACAGAGTGAGGGTGTGAGAGGAGCATTCTCTTAATTCTGTTCAGAGTCTAACTGACCTTCTCACAGAAGCTGCATCAGTGGCTGTGGTAGAGGCGAAGGGACGCCTTCCAAAAGTTTGAGGGCAGCAGCTTATGAAGCTGCCAGAATGGAACAACATAAAGCAAGGTTGTGTCTGATCACTTGGACATCGCCCCTGAGTATTTCTAGACACAGCCAGCTAGATTTAGTGCAGGAAGAGTGGTATTTAGTAAAAGAAATGTGGTAGGATGTCAGTGATATATTTCATTCTTATCTAAAGCAAGTGAGGCCCAGGACCGTTCAGATAATGGAATATTATAGATGTCATCTGACAATGTAGTAATAATATTAATAATAATAAATAATTTCCCATTGGTAATTTTTAAATAAACTTTTCTTATTTGGGAATAATTTTAGCACAGAACTCCCATATACTTCTCAGGCAGGTTTCCCTAATGTTAACATCTTATATAATTGTTGTATTTGTCAAAATTAAGAAAATAACATTAGTGCATTACTATTAACTAAACTACGGATTTTATTCGGGCATCACCAGTTTTTCCACCAATGGCCTTTTACTGTTCAAGGAAAGATTCAATCCACAGTAGCACATAGAATTTAGACATTTTTAAAATAATTACAGAGTAATTAATTTAAAAACACATATTGCATAACTAGTGTACAAGACACAATCTCTGCCTTTTCTACAGTCACATTTCCTGCAGTCCGATAGGAAAAATAAGCAAAAAAAGTAACAACTGTCATATCTTGTGATAAATGCTATGATGGGAGCAGGCACAGTGGACTCTGGAAGCCCTCAGAGAAGGCTAAGCTATCCTGGGGGAAGTGACATTGATTCCAGGATCCTGAAAAGGAGAGAAGAGTTAGAAAGCAGTTGACAAGGTGGAAGAAGTTGTTCCAGGCAAAGGAAACATTATTTTAGGGAAAAAGTCCTTAAAAATTCACTCAACTGTACACAAAAACTGTTTTGAAAAACCTGCTTTTGTTCATTTTTTGTAAAACATTATCTTTTTCATCCTCTTAAATTATGAAAACACAAAAATCAGTCATTAAGTGTGTCAGGCGTGGTTCTTGATAAATTTGTAGGCAATGGCATTCTCTAGCCTGGTGTATCTTATGCTTTCTTAGTTTGATCGCATAATCCTGTGGTCCTGATTCTCAACTCTCTATTTTAATATATTTTTGTATAGTCTTTTAATGTTAATAATCTATCTCAACTCTTTGAAGTTGTAAACCCCTAAGAGGCAATAACCTGTTACATATCTCCAAATGACTGATTTAATTTGTATACCAATGGTCTTTTTTTTTTTTTTTTTTTTTGCGGTACGCGGGCCTCTCACTGTCGTGGCCTCTCCCGTTGCGGAGCACAGGCTCCAGACGCGCAGGCTCAGCGGCCATGGCTCACGGGCCCAGCCGATCCGCGGCATGTGGGATCTTCCTGGACCGGGGCACGAACCTGTGTCCCCTGCCTCGGCAGGCAGACTCTCAACCACTGCTCCACCAGGGAAGCCCCCAGTGGTCTTTCAATAATTAATGTTTAAGTGACTATTTTTTCTTTGATGGATTTGGGAAAGAGGTGATTTCTATGCATGTAGGTGTGTGTAAGTTTTGGAGAGAGAAAGACTTAGTACTTATTATTATATATTTTTTTGAGGAAGTACAGTGCTGATAACAATAAAGTAGAAGAAGAAAAGATCTGAGCCCTTAAACAATGACTGAATGTTAAACACAACCAGGAAATTTTTAGTTTAATAAGGTAGCCAATTAACAAGGCCTTAATTTCTTCCAGCCTCTCAGTAAAATACCAATGAAGATATCCATGTAATGCTTATAAAGCTATAAAACAACCCCTTCCTAGAATGATGTAGTTGAAAGAAAACACATATATATAGATATACACATATATTTCATGTCTCCAAACATAGCCTCAAAATAAGTAAAACCCTTTATATGTATTTCTTGAAGACTACCAAGTACATACAGGCTTCAATATTTCTCATTTCTCTTTCTTTTTGCCTTTTCAGACCACAACTATGCCATATACTTTCAGAAATTCATCTCCTCAACTGAAAGAACTTTATTCAACTGTCAACAACTGTAAAGCACATGAGATTTCCCCCTATTTTTAAGCTAAAAAGTTAGCCTCTACAGTTTCATGGGTGCTGCAGAAGATATTGGATTTCTGGGTCAGAGATAAAGAAAACTTTATTACCCACAGCAATAGTAATAGCCAGAATGTCCATGTTATTGTGCCAGTTTCCTGAGTCCCAATTTCAAAGAAGTGATGCAAAGAATGCTAGATAACAAACCAGTGGATTGTATGATAGGTTAGCAACACTAACCTTAAGGAAGAAAACTATTTTATAATGCACACCTGTCCTTTGCTCTGGAGAAAGATATTTTTATCTTACTGACATTAAACACTCCTTCTTTTGTTCCAGAGGGAACACTATCTCTGTCTACCAAGGCTATCCACTATCTAAATGTTATTTCAAACAGTCTAGAACAAACACACACACACAAAAACAAAACAGCAACAACAGAAAAACAGTCAGCACCTCACTCACATCACTTGCAAAAATCTGAGACCCATGGAGAATTATTTTCCTATGATAACCTTAGCTGGACGTATCTCTTACTGTCCTCGCCTTCCCCTTGCCCATTAATTCTTAAGCACACAACTCAGAGCTCTATCCTGCAAGGTCAGACTTTCTATGGAGAGAGATGGAAAAGAAGAAATGGGAATGGGCCAAAGAGGTCTCCGTGTGTGTGTGCGCACACACACATGTTAGGTGAAACAGTGGTAGTCTAGGAATACCCATAAACTACAACTTTGTATGTATCATAAAGAAAGAAGACACATACTGCAATTGACAACTAGATATGTGTCTGTACAACAATGTCTAGAGAGATTTTTAACTAATTTTTATAAACTATAGTTCTGAAAAAATATGTTTAGAAAAAAAATTTTGTAAAACACACATTGTCTACTAAGACACAAAAATAAACAGGAGTGGATGTAACATCCTAGATATACCAATATGATCACCTCTAACTCAGAGATCAAGATGCTATATCAGAAGGTGCATTGAGCAACAGATCGAGACTACAGTTCCCCAGTGCTGTGATCCAGGAGATGTAGGACCAAATCATACTTAAGAACAAAATACTGAATCCAGATTTCTTGCTTTACTCCAGAATTTGCCAGCCTTTGAACCATGCTGTGTCTCTGTGTCTTCATATATAAAATAGCAGTGATAACAGTACATGCCTGATTGGAATCTTGGGAAGATAAAATGGACCAATAAATGTGAGGTGTTATAACCATACTTGCGCAGAATAAATTTTCAGACAATTAGCTGATTATCTTCTAAGCCAGCCAGTGTGATCATGGCACATCACCACAATTATCCCTATAAAATCCCACCCACTCCAACCCTGCCTTTCCAGTAAATCTTTCTATATTTATTCTGATATTACAAAATTTCAGCAGGTTTGTGTCTTGGGATTCAACAATCTTGGGAGCTTTGTACCTGGAAAGCATCGAGTATTTGAAAAAGGGTAAAATAATATCTGTGATGTCTGGTGGGTTTTAAAGCAATAGAACCATCCCTAACTGAAAGAGAAACTTAATTTGTTTTTATTTAAAAATACAATTCCATTTTCTCAGTAAGTTGAGGGTTGTATTTTTAAATTTGTATTTTAAGCTTTTTAAGGTGGAATATTTTAATCATATAGAAAAGTACACCTGATGATATAATGAACCCTCACCCACCTTGAACTATAAATAGGACCAAACTTATTTCCCAGGCTACCATCACAGCCTCTCCCAAGCTCAGATCCCTCAGCTGTATCCCAAGATATTCCCCATACTTCAAACTACTTTGAAAGAAATCTCAGACATCCTAATTATTTCCTCTCTATATATTTAAGCATGAAAATCACATGTCTAACCCGATTAATCTCTTTTATGAACTGATGCAGACTATTCTATGTCTCTAGCAAAACACTTCAGGATTTAAAATTATACTTCAAAAATAATGGTGTTTGTGTTATTTTATACATTTCATATTTCTCTATTATATTTTATATTCTAATGTCATTTCTATTTTTCAACAGCTTTACTGAGGTGTAATTGATATATAAAAGTACTCATTTAATGTATATAATTTGGTAAGTTTGGACATATGCATACAACTAAGAACATATTACCACAATTAAGGTAACAAACATATCCATCACCTCCAAAAGTTTACTCATGTGCCCCCTTTCTATGTGGTAAGAACACTTAGCATGAGGTTTATCCTATTAAAAAAATTGTAAGTGCACAATACTGTATTGTTAATTATAGGTACAATGCTGTACAACTGATCTCTTATTCATCTTGCGTAACTGAAAATTTAGACCACTGAACAAATTCCCATTTCCCCCTGGCAAATATCATTCTCCTTTCTGCTTCTATGAGTTTGATTATTTTAGATACCTCATATTACTGGAATCATGCAGTATTTGTCTTTCTGGGACTGGCTTATTTCACTTAGCATCCTGCCTTCCAAGTTAATTCATGTTGTCACATGCGGCAGGATTGCTTTCATTTTTTAAGCAGTAATATTCCACTGCATGTCTATACCACATTTCTTTATCCATTTATCCATTGATAGACATTTAGGTTGTTTCCATATCTTATCTATTATAGGATATCTATTATAGTGCTGCAGTGAACTTGAGAATGCAGTTATCTCTCAAGATCCCGATTTCAATTCCTTTGGATATATTCCAAGAAGTAGAATTGCTGGATCATATAGTTGATTTATATTTTATTTTTTGAGGAACCTCCATACTGTTTTCCATAGTGGTTGTACCATTTTACATCCCACCAGCAGTGTACAAGAATTCCATCCTCGATTTCCAAAATCAGTGGAGCACACAAGATGTAACAATGACACTGATGTCAACACGTGGTGCCATGAACACAACTGAGAAGATCAGAGTATTACGTATTTATGATATGTGAGTAAACACCATATTTTCTCTACTGATGAAAGCATATTCTAGGAAAACTAAGTGCAGATAGATGATATATGAAAACTATCAAAATAAAAATTTCATAATGGCAGCTAAGACTATATTAGTAGAAGGTTATTTAGCCCTGGTTTGAAAATAGCACTATCTAGAAAAAAGTCATTTAGGAAAGACTTAGAAACACTAAGCATACTCTATATAATGAATGCTGAGAGCTGTAGTCTTTCGTGTTCTTTACTATGGACAAAGAAGAATTAGATTCTGTCTTGTGCTACTGTCACAAAAATAAAGAACGTTGACATCCAAAGAGCCTCTGCCCAGGAGAACAGAGTAAAATAACTGAGAAGTTCAAGGACTTTTGTCTATGAACTAAGTGTATCTATTTCGGGAAAGGTAATCTGTCAGGATCTAGGTGCATAGTTGGGGAAGGAAGCTACAAATGGAACTAAAACTATGTATATTTGCAAATGTCAACTAAAACACATGACTTAATCTTGAATAATTAGAAAGTACACTGATCAGAGGAATATATATATATATATATATTTATTTATTTATTTTGGGGGGAGATAGTGTTCTGTATAAAACAGTAGGATATTTTAGGATGTCTACTTATTGTCATCAGACATATACAATAAGGTATGGCCTCTAGAATTAGAACAGCGAGACATATTGAGTGAATTCCCTATCACAAAGGCAAAATAAAAGAGAGAAAGTACAACACAGGAAACATTTTAGAACACACTAACATTCATGTACATTAACAGTACATATACAAATTGTCAAAACTCATTGAATGGTAATGCTTAAAAGTGGATCACTTCTCCATGTAAATTTTAACTAAATAAACAAATACTGAAATCTAATTAATAACATGCATACTTAAGTGTTAACAAGTAAAGGGTGCTGATGTCTACAACTTACTTTGAAAGGCATCTAGAAATTAAGATGGATGATGGACATGTGACGAAGTAAATACTGCAAAATGTTATTTGTAAAAATCTAGACAGTGTTCACTATATAAGTCTTCCACCGTTTCTGTATTTTGAAATTTTTTCACAGTAAAATGTTTGGGGAAAAAAAAAAAAGAGAGAGAAGGGAATAAAACCAACACTGAAATAATCTACATTTGTGCCAGCTGAGAGACCACAGATTCAAAAGCACTACTTCAGGGATGGGTGGTACACAACTGAAAAGCTCATCCAGAACACAGCTGAGGGGAAAAAGAAATGAGAAACTTGAGGAAAAAAGTGACAGTGCTGATGAACTTAAAATGATTTTCCAAACTATAAAATGTGTGTGCTCCTAAAGGGAAAATAAGAGGAAATGGAAAGGAGGAATTAATCAACTATCCAATAGAAAGCAAGGAAAAAAAGTTCTCCAAACTGAAGAAGAAATTCAAGTTTACAAGATAAAGGATTTTAATATGATTAAAGTAAAGTTTAAAAGCACAGCCTTATAAAAATCTGGCAGAAGTCAGACATGGTGAATGTCAGGTGGATGTCATTCTACTTAATTTGGAATCTATTTAACAATGGAATGGTTTTAAGCAAAAGGTCCTTTCTCGTGCCGGCTATCAGTTTACACTTTAGAAAGATCTATGGATGTTTAATTGAAAAGAAGGAAAAACAAGGGAAAATATGGTCAAAGAGGCTGGATAAGAGGCTATAGATGTCTTCATGAGAGATGAGGATGGCATGACCTGAGTAGTAACTAGAAGAATGTATTCATTAAAAACAACTATTGTATACTTTTTAATTTTTTTTGAAATATAGTATAGTTGATTTACAATGTTGTTTGAGTTTTGGATGTACAGCAAAATGATTCAGTTTTATATGTACATTCTTTTTCAGATTCTTTTCACTTATAGGTTATTACAAAATATTGAGTATAGTTCCCTGTGCTTTATAGTAGGTCTTTGTTGGTTATCTATTTTATATATAGTGGTGTGTATATGTTAATCCCAATCTCCTAATTTACTCCCCTGTTTCCCCTTTGGTAACCATAAATTGTTCTCTATGTCTGTGGGTCTATTTCTGTTTTGTATATAAGATCATTTTTGTCATTTTTTTAGATTCCACATATAAGTGATACCATGTGATATTTGTCTTTGTCTGGCTTATGTCACTTATAATGATAATATCTAGGTCTATCTCTATTGATGCAAATGTCATTATTTCTTTCCTTTTTGTTTGAGTAATATTCCATTGTGTGTGTGTGTGTGTGTGTGTGTGTGTGTGTGTGTGTGTGTATGAAATCTTCTTTATCCATCAGTACAGCCACTATGGGGAGCAGTATGGAGGTTTCTTAAACTAAAAATAGAGTTAGCTACCATACAATCCTGCAATCCCACTCCTGGGCATTTATCCAGAAAAACCATAATTCGAAAAGATAACATGCGCCCCAATGTTCATTGCAGCACTATTTACAATAGGCAGGATATGGAAGCAAGCAACCTAAATGTCCATCGACAGGTGAATGGATAAAGAAGATGTGGTGTATATATATATATATATATATATATATATATATATATATACATATATATACACACAACCTCTGTGTGCTTGAAGATCCACCTCTACCAGTACTATCGTGATCTCTGTGAGGAAACATGGCCACTCCCTCAGGTGTTCTTTCTCCAGGGAGTCTTCCTTTAATTCTCAAATCAGGAGAAGCCATGGTAGAAGCATTTTCAGATGGTTCTAGGCCATTTCCAACACGACTGTATGTCATTCGACCTGTTTATTATCTGCTTGTTTTGTAGCAGTTAAAGAATGGGTTCCTTTACATCTATTTGTATAGGTGTGGACAACTATTTGAGAGACCACTAACAACTTGGCCAAGATCCTTATTTCTTCCCATTTGCTGAAATGCGAGCCTGGATCTGTCTGAAGACATCCATGGAGACTCCTTGGGCCCACATTACATACGGTCAAGGAAGACAACCTAATAATGTCAAAATATCTGCAGTTGTAGAGTGGGAGTGTCCCACTATAGTCAAAGATGTACAGGTGTGCTTTCGTACTCATGGTTCATCTTTCCATTCACACTGATCATCTAATAATCAATCTCTAAAAGGACCATACCATGACCATAACACTGCCTTCTACTAACTGATCACTCGGTTCACATTCTTTTCAACCCTGAATAGTCTTGAGCCAAGATACAGTCATTGGGAAGAAATTCTTTAAGATATGTGGAAGCATTCTTCACTAAATAGGGACGTTATGCAGAAAATTTAAGAATCAAACAAAGGATGGAAGCAGATAACCCCTAATGTCCCTTCCAACACTCTGATTATATGATAAGCTATCTGTCTTCTAAAACAATAAAAATTTTACTCTTGGGCAAGGTTGAAAATATATCTCCATATATCACTGCCATACTTTTACAGGAAACAGCAACTGCACAGGCTGTGACCAACTCAACATGCCAAGGGATTTAACGTGATATATGTCCAGACTCATTGAACTAGACTACTTTATTGCATTCCCCGATATCAGTAAGCTGGTTGTCAAAAGCTAAGAGTATGTTAAAGCTACTTTAAGCACAAAGCATTAAGGAAGCAGATGTGTGTTAAATGCCTGAGCTTAATCTCTCTTCTCACTTTTTCTCCTACCTTACCCCTGACAAATGCCTGTGGTCCCCCATGCACCCCACCATTAACTAGCTTTATTTACTTTACCTTAATTTGGGTACATGGTAACACCTCTTTCAACTTTACTTTGTTGTGAGAATTTTTGCTTCTACTCTACACGGGTATCATTTCTTCCTTTTAATGTAATTTTTGTATCTATGAAAAACATACACACATAGGGTTTTAGATCAGTCACATAGTTCTCCAAATCTTAAAATAAAATGTGGCTGTTTCCTCTCTTCCTGTCCCCAAGCTGATCTGCATTGCCCAGAGGTAATTACTTTCTTCTCCTTTAACGGTTTCTTCTGGTACCTACTTCTATATTTCTAAATAACATGTTTATTGGACTATTTTTTTTTCCATTTTAGATATTATCTATTGACTTCCTACTATGGAAATTGAGGACTTAAGCCTCTTTCTCTCCCGCCTCATCACACATAAAATTTCTATACCTTACCCTTCAATATAGTTTATCTGTGTTTATAATATCAGTATTAGTATTCACTACTGCCTTTCTTTTACATTTTTTTTTGTTTTGCTTGAAGGTATTTTCTCATCATTGGATGTAATTATAATTCGATATTCATCCCCAAATTCTCAGACATAGGTATAAATCATGTATAAACATATTAAAAAAAAATCAGGTACTTCAGAGATTGACTTTCAAATAACCCTGTTTTTAACACCCTGTACCCTCCCTTTTTAAAAGAATTGGTACTCCTGATTCTTTTTCTTTCTGGCATTCTGTTGTGAGGACCAGCTTGCTTCTCAATCTCCCTTGCCTCCTAGCCCACCCTTCTACTTACCCACACTGAGTTTGTTTCTAGTTTTCTAAGTTTTGTTGCTGTCATCCCCCCTTTTCCCTTGCCTTTCTTGATTTAAGCCTTTTTAAAATCATTTTTAAATGGAAATCTCATGGTTGATTTTATTTATTTATTATTTTTTTTATAGTTGGATTTTTTTAACATCTTTATTGGAGTATAATTGCTTTACAATGTTGTGTTAGTTTCTGCTTTATAACAAAGTGAATCAGCATATATATATGTCATATATCACCATATCCCCTCCCTCTTGTGTCTCCCTCCCCGCCTCCATATCCCACCCCTCTAGGTGGTCACCAAGAACCGAGCTGATCTCCCTGTGCTATGCTGCTGCTTCCCACTAGCTATCGATTTTACATTTGGTAGTGTATATATGTCAATGCTACTCTCTCACTTCTTCCCAGTTTACCCTTCCCCCACCCCGTGTCTTCAAGTCCATTCTCTACATTTGCATCTTTATTCCTGTCCTGCCCTTAGGTTCATCAGAACCTTTTTCTTTTTTTTTTTTAGATTCCATATATATGTGTTAACATACGGTATTTGTTTTTCTGTTTCTGATTTACTTCACTCTGTATGACAGACTCTAGGTCCACCTACCTCACTACAAATAACTCAATTTCATTTCCTTTTATGGCTGAGTAATATTCCATTGTATATATGTGCCACATCTTCTTTATCCATTCATCTGTTGATGGACACTTAGGTTGTTTCCATACTCTGGATATTGTAAATAGTGTTACAATGAACATTGTGGTATATGACTCTTTTTGAATTATTGTGTTTTTCAGGGTATATGGCCAGTAGTGGGATTGCTGGGTCATATGGTATTTCTATTTTTAGTTTTTTAAGGAACCTCCATACTGTTCTCCATAGTGGCTGTATCAATCTACATTTCCACCAACAATGTAAGAGGGTTCCCTTTTCTCTGTACCCTCTCCAGCATTTATTGTTTGTAGATATTCTGAGGATGTTTTTTTTAATTGCAAATCTTCTACCAGGTCAGGGAATGCCTCTCTCCTGCAAGAATTGTCCATTTTCTATGGCAAGTCTTTGACTAGGCATCTTAGACCCCCATTTTCTTACAGCACAATTTCATTTACAGTTGCTTGATTTTTCAAGAGCATAGGTTATTAGAGTAGGCAAAAGAAAACAATATGCTCGAGTTCCCACAGTAATGAAAGGTCCTGTTTATAAAAAGAGATGGATGAAATTCAATGCCAGAAAAGGTAATAATAATAGGTAATATTATTGAGCACTGGCTCTATTGCTGGAACTGTTCTAAGCACTTTCCAGATGTTAATTAATTAACTCACCTGATCCTCAGGGCAACCCCAAGATTGCAGAGTTTTCATTCCTTTGTCTTCTCTGTTTAATAAAAATTATTGTTTGCAGCCTCTGTTAATAGAACTCTGAGACATTTTTCATGTTTTCATATCTGATTTCCACATTCACAGTTTTGCTTCCTCTGGGAAGTTTGGGACCTGATTCTCAAATTTTTATTGTCAGACTCATCCCATCCCCTTGGACCATTAAAAACAACAGCCTAAGGCTCTCACCTCACTGAACCACCCAAGGATTTGGTAGTTAATGTTCTTTGCTAACTTGCCACAAGGGATAAATGATGTGTCAAAATATTTGATCAGCCAATAAATAGGTTGTTTATTTAAAACAGATCAGCATTAATAAAATGCACAAATTAAATTTATAGATATTAGATACCTTTGATGAGAAACAGTATCTATCATTATTACTCTACTATATGCCAGAGACAGTAAAGTGAGGTGGTTCAAGTCCCAGTTCTGTTATTCACTAGCTGTTTAATCTGGAACAATTTATGAAGCCTCTGTTTCATTTCACTTATCAGTAATATGGGGTTAGTAACTCCTACATCATAGTGTTGTAATAGGGATAAAATAACTTAATTTTACATGAGTAGCATTTGGAACAGTATTTGCCATATAGTAAGTATTGGCCATTATCTAACCTATTAGCAAGACTCATAGTGACTCTGAAAGGAAGATATTTTGCATTTCTTACAAATAAGGTAACTGAACCTCAAAGGGAGTACCCTCTGTTCCCCAACTCCATGGTTTCCAGAGTACTAGTCTTTACAAATATCCCAAGGCATTAGTTGGATGAACTGAATAAGGTATCATTTGTGAAAAGAAAAGGTCTTCTCATAATATTGTAAGTCAAGAAAGGAATATGCAAATGATGGGCTTTGAAGCTTAAGGAGACCCTAACCTTTCTGATTTGAATAAATATTTTGAAAAACATATAAGGTCTGAAGAGTAAGAATAATTTATGTAAGAATTGTATTATTCAAAAATTATTTTCCAATATGAATGCTTAAGGATATTTTCTGAACTGGAAAATACTATTTTTTTAAATTGATACCAAACCATGCTTAAACATAAACTTTGTCACCACAAGGTCATGTGTGATCTCGCTTCTCTGGTCTCTCTTAGCCTCATATGTTGCTCTTCATTTTTGTACTACACATTCCAGACACATAGGACTTGTTTATTTCATCAGCATGTCCTGCTGGCTTCAACATCAGAGTTTAACATATTCTGTTCCCTCAAGCTGGAGCGTTTTTCCTCTTATTCTCTATCTAGCAAAAATGACAGATCCTTCAGGTCTGAAATTTTATATAATTTGCTCAGAAAAGTTAAGTCCCCAGGCTTAGGTAAGCCCCATAATATAGCTCCACAGTACCTATATTTCCGCTCCTAGTACTTTGCCTGTTTTTCATTGTTTAATTGATTATGTACAAGTATTTGTCTTTCTGTCAATCTGTAATCTCCATGACTTCAGCAAACATATTTGATTCTTTTCCCCTCTTTAAGTTCACTCTTATCCCTACTGCTGAATATCCTGCCTTTCCACTAAGTAGACCTCCATAACTGTTTGTGGAATAGTAACCAATTACTTTGCAATATCAGCTACTTTCACTGCTTAGCTGTTTTTCAAAGATGGACTATCCATTTTTAAGAAAATAGTCATGATGAAGTGAGAGTAATTTAGCAAAAGAAAATTTTCCTCTTCAATATATTTTCATATTAAGTCTCCTGGAAATTTTGCCTGTTATAAATCTAGGTTTAAGATTTTCCTTCCACTTATTGTCTTGATTTTACAGGAAGAGGAAAAAAATCTTTTGCCAATAAAGAAGTCAAGGTGTTCTTCTATCTGAAATTATTTTGATCTGTTTTCTAAGATTCTTGCAGTAAGGGAAGAATAAGGAGAAAAAATATTTTACAGAAATATGACTGAGAAGGGCTTTGTACCCTGCAAAAGTTATTCAAAGTTCCAAGTAGCTCTTCCATAACAAAAACCCACCAGGCAAATGACCCCTTTTCCTGTGTGCCAATTGGACTGTATAAGAACAATTTTTTTTTACTTACTTATGCTTAAGGGAAAAAGTCATCCGCACTTGGCTTTCATGGTTAACCAATTGTCACTGTTCTACAGTTTTGTAAACCAGCAGATGAGACAACTGGGATTCATTTTAGAGATCATTAGAAAAGAGCTGAGATGGACTTCTTGTAATTTTAAAAGTCAATACTTAATCAAGAGAACACATGCCAAAAGATAGACCAGTATTTTCATCTGACAAACTAAATATCAGCTCCAGGAGCAGTATTGTAAAACAGAGTTGATTCTATAACTCCCACCACCCTCAGACAAAATTTTACCACTAAAGCCTAATTTGATTTCCTTATCAGGCAATTAGTATATTATTAAAAATTCACGGCAGGGTCAATCTCCTGTTGATTTGCATAATTAACTTCTCTCAGTTAAATTAGGAGAGTTTTTATTCATTTCTAGGGCAGATTTTTGAGGATGAAAAGGATTTTTTTCACACCATAAACCAAGGTATCTGTGACTGTATATATATATATATATATATATATATATATGTATAAAATTTTACTTTTAATCTTTCATAAAGTTCAAGATTCTGGCAAGAGGTACCCAATTCTTTCTATTCCCTTCTCTGCTCACCCACTCTTTCAGAAATGTCTGTAAATAGATAGTTATTTCTTCATACATGCTGAAAGCATACTTAGTTCTTCCTGAAGCAGTACTTACTGCCTGTCACCAAGGAAAAAGAGTAAACATTAGTGAAAGCCAAACCTCATGAGGTTTATAGGGTTGGTTTAGATAAGAAGGCAAAAAAGTGTTTTCCAGGCTATCTTTAAATCTCTAGAGTCCACAAAGTTTAGCTGAAGGCTTCTCTTTAGGTTTTCTGTGAATACTTTTGCAAGAAAAGAAGTTTCTTTGTGGGAGTCTGGGACTCCTGATTTGAATCTTAGACTCAGAAAATTCAGAAGTAGAAATCAAATTTGTAAAGGTTAAATTTAGCAATTATAGAACAGCATAGGAGAGGAAAAAGTTTTCCTTGACCCTCTTAGGGTTCCTGGCTGGGTCTGAAAACTAACCTGACAGAGACAGATTAACAGGAGACAAGCCTACACATTTATTGAGTATTTACAGGTACATGGGAGCCTTTACAAGAGAATGAAGACCTTAAGAAGTAACCAGAACAGGAAGCTTGTAGGCCTTTTAGACAAATAAACAATAAATTTGTAAAGAATTGACAAGAAAAAGGGGTTTGGGCTAGAGGTAGTAAGTGGTGCAAAAGTAACTGGGAGGATAAGGGTTAGTTTAACTATATTTGTTTATACAGCTCCTGGGCCCTAAATTCCCTGTCTCTGGTGATAAGGATGCCTTCTATTTTCCTGGTACAAGCAGGATACCATGGGAGACTTTCACAGGGGAGACATCACCTGCTTTTAGGGAAGAAGGACTAGAGTGAGGGCAGTGGTGAGGAGGTCAGAGTGACCTTCCTACTTCTGCCTTTTTCTGAAACTCCTTTAGCTTAAGATATTCAGAATGCCAAGGAGCCATATTTTGGGGTAGCATGGCCTGAACCTCATCAATACGTTGTTTCAGCTTGTTCTTCTTGCTTATTATCCAGTGTTTACTGAGAGCCAGGAAATATAAAAGACAATGAGCACTACCAAACATAAAATAAATAGCTGGTGGGAAGCAGCCCCATAGCACAGGGAGATCAGCTGGGTGCTTTGTGACCACCTAGAGGGGTGGGATAGGGAGGGTGGGAGGGAGGGAGATGCAAGAGGGAAGAGATATGGGAACATATGTATATGTGTAACTGATTAACTTTGTTATAAATCAGAAACTAACACACCATTGTAAAGCAATTATACTCCAATAAAGATGTAAAAAAAAAAAAAAAAAGACAATGAGGCCAGGGAGTTTACTGCCTAGTGAGCCAACTAAGTGAAATAGATTATATATTTAATAAAGAGTTCCTGGATCCAAGATGTGCATCTCTTGGGGACAATAAGTTGAAGTGGTACATTTGCAAGGAATGATTGTTAGTTCTGTGTTACTGGGTAGAACATTTAATTTTTATGTCTGAATTGTCCAAACCACCTTCAAATCACCTCCAGGAAAGCAAGATACAAGAAAAGCTATTAAGAACAATGTTCAGTGTTTAACATCACATCATTTCTGTTTTAAATCTCTATCTCTGCTAAGGTGCAAGGCAAGAGTCCATGCATTTCTAGTACTGAGCACATAGTAGGCACTGAATCAATGTTTGTGGAGGAAAGAAGAAAGGAAGACATTATATTCCTGATTTCAAATTTATTTACTTTTTTAAGGACACACAAAATTAGTATATAAAATTATTATTTGAAATGTAAAGTATTTGCTCAATGCTAGTCAATTAATGGAAAGAGAATAAGAGTAAAAGTATGTGTTTTTTAAAAAATATAGTATGGTTCCTTATTTACATAATCACTTGATTCATCTGCAGAAATAGTTTTCAAAAATTAACACCTGCTTTCTCAAGGTCCAGATTTGTATTCAGACTCCAGTAACCATAACTAACATGATATGTAATATTGACTGTAAATAATTATAGCTATTGATTGTCTGATTGTTGCTAAGTAAGACACACATAACTTCTATTTATTTCCATTCTTTATCTATGTGCTTCCATTTTTAACTTTAAAGGCGAAAGTCTCTCAATTTGATAGGGACTCTCAATGTAAACAATTATCTGAAGTTTACAGACTATTTAGAAGGAAGTATACGTGGGGGACGGCAGTAAGGGACAGAGCAGATGACAAGCAGCCACGCTCAGAATTTATAACCAAGAACACTGAACGCTATCGTTAAAAATGCTTCATTATTACTCAAAATTGGTCATTTTTGTCCTTTCACATTCCGATTACAGTGGAGATTTTCCACAAGATAAAATGAGGACAGAAAGAATTTTGGTGAAAAGTCAGGGCTCACACACCTTAAATGTGCTCTTGGAAGAACGATCATTTGAACAGGCAGGGAGTAAATGATTGACACTCTGCATAAGGGCTTTGAAAGTCAAGGCTTTGACCCGTCATTTGTTAGAAACCCTATTATAATAACTGACAGCCATACCCAGCAGATGCGCCATATAGATGTTGCACCAATTTCTTCCCTAAGAAACATTAAGTATTGTGAATTTTAATATGAAGTATTCGGCAGCAGAAACCAGATCTGTTATTTCTTGTTGACAAGGAAAGGACTCAGCATCATGCATGAAATTCTAAAAGGTATAAAGGTTACAAGTGATGAAAATCTTATCAAAGAGTTACAAGAGCTCCACTAAGCCAGCTGATTTGAAAAGTGGACAGAATGAAAGATTTTAAGGCACAGAGACTCCTTTTATGTATAAGAATTTCTGTTTGAGGGACAAACCTTGAAATTAGCATTTGGAATTTACATAAGACTACTCGCTAATGCAAAACTTTTTATGACACAAGATTAGGGGTGTCTGAGGAATGGACACATGTATAATATTCCCAATTCACTGCTTCAAATGAGAGATTTGCTTATTATTCAAAGTCAAGAAGGTAGCAGCCAAGAAAAAGTATTTAATCTCTTTCCTACTTGCTGAGGTAAAAAGAATGACCATGGAGAAGAGATGAGACCAGAGTAACTTTTTGTAAAGGAGTATTAGGCACCACGCTGATTCCTCTTCATCACCACTCCCTTTTCTGAACTTCCAGAGTACCCTATATGTATACAATTTGCATAGCATTGAAAGGGAAGGGTTTGAGAAAACAGTATATAAATGCACCTGACCATTAATCTTTCTGCTAAAGGGGCAAGAGCAGGCATGCAGACAAGAGTAGAAGATGGGTCAGGAAAAGGCTGGTATTTTCCAGGTGTACTGGGCACAAATGTCAAGGTGAGCTTATTAGAACATCATCCTCTTCTTTGCTCGATCTACTCTAACTGGGGTGTCAAGAACAGCATTTTGCACCCTATAGGTGCTCAATAAATATTTGTTGAACATGTGAAAGTAGCACTTTGTTAAAAAAATGATATTACTGCCTTCCATGGCATAGTTCAGTGATACTTCCGTTTTGTCAATTTGGAAACTGAGTCACATGGTAACTGGGTGATTGCTGGGATACATCGTGATAACATACCCTACTAGGCTTTGCCCCCGACTTTCTCATTTTCTCTCTCTAAAAAGCTTCTCCAACCCACCCCTCTGGGTGTGTGTGGGAACATAAACCTTGGATTTAATATTAATTTCCTTTTGCTAATAGCGATGCACGGAATGAGTATTTGGGAGGTCAGCCATTTCCGTTTATAAAACCACAAGAATGCTAAAAGGTAGAAATAATTCTTGCCCATCTGATAGCGGCAGTTTAAATTGATACCGTGGATATTGGGATGAGGGAATTTCCTAAGGATGACAGCTAGCCCCTGATCGAATTGCAAACATTTTTAATGCCTCATTGTGGTTTTCACCTAATGGCTTATTGAAGCCATTATGCTCTGCATACACATCTTTAGATATTGGCACCCAGAATGCAAGCCTAGGAGGCATGTCTCCTATTGATTAACTAATGAATTAATTAATCCAAAGAGCCTGTGTTCCTTACCAAAGATCTATGTGTCTCAGGCTTGGATAGTATATTTGCTGGGGGTGGAGAATGTGAGGAGACAGACTATGAATGTCTGAAAACATAACATCAATATAAAAATTCATCATTGTTTTTTTTTTTTCCTGCAAAGGCTAGTCTATGGAAAGAGGAGTATAACCTCTTTGCTGTGAAACTGTTAGAGGTGATTTTGAGAACTTTATTAGTACTCTTTGTGCTCCTCCCATCTGCATGTAATTTCTCGATTAGGGAATTACCTTACAATACCCCTAATTAATGCTAATTTATGCCTGTTTAGTGACCATAAAAATGTGTCACTAAATTTTAATTGCATGGGAAGGGTAGATAGATGAAAGTAGTAAAGAATTAGTGTGTCATTTACTAAAGAGACCTTTAGGAACGATAAAGGCCATCTGCCCTGTCAATCTTCACTCTCAGGAGACAACACTACACCTTATGAGCCAGTGATAAATAAAATTGTCCACCCTGGAAATGAGGGTAAATGTTGCCCTTCTTCATTATTTGTGTCAAGCCAGGATAGGTGGAACTTTCAGAGACACAGCTTGTTGCAAATGCTGACTATTCATTTTAAAATTAACTTTTACAGGTAGCAAAGCATTTTTATAGAACAAAGGTGACATCTATTATCCACTTAGGTCTCAAGAGTATATTTTTCATAGGTTGTTAATTAAATAGTTCAGAAGGCAGTTTTTGAAATGTATCAGGTGAATGCTTTATTTGTGTATGCCCCAGATTCCCAATATGCATGTACTTAAATGAGAATTTCATGTCAGTAGGCTTTGCAGACCACAGCAATGCTGTTTCTAGATATATCCTAAACTTTCTTCTATATTTAGCACTCTTGGTGTCACTAGCAACTGACTTCCATATATTAAAAAGTACACCTGCTGTTCCAAGCTTCAAGGGGATTCAGCAGGCAACAAAATGCACCTTTGATTCCTTGTGCCTAGTAAAGAGCCTGGTGCATGGCTCACTAAATATTTGCTTGAGTGAGTAGTTGAATGAGTGGATGAATGATCTCAATCATCTGCCAACATGGTCATAATTCTTCCTAACAGTTCCTGATGGTGTGTCAGTTCTTTCTCCCAGTCTCGGCTAAATGGAGGAAGAAAAATCAATGAATATGTTCAAAGTAATGATAACTACATCCAACTCTCTGGCACAAATTCCTATTAGGTTATGCCAGGTTAATAACATAATTGCTGAAACCTCTGGTACTTTCCCCCACCCAAACTCTTTAACTGGAAGGATTCCAGGTGATTCAGAAGCTCTTCAATCTTTAACTGTTTACAGGGAACCAGTAATCGCTCCGTTCATGGCCACGCAGCCCTACTCTTGCAGGTAGAACTGTTCCTGAAGCACGCTTCTTGGTGCTTTCCTGACACATCGACTGCCTACGGAGGCTAGACTCAGAGCCCTGTGTGAGGAAAGCGCTGGACACTTCTTTCCATCTCTGTCCCCATCCAGGATGACCACAGCCACCACAAGCAATCCAGTGAGTCCCTTGAACTTGCGATGTTGCCCTAAGGGGCAGAATTGTCTGTCTGATGATTAGGGAAGCACTGCTCTAAAGCTAGTGCTTGTTTATGTTGAGGTCTGGTTAGTCTCACAGCAGCTGGTCAGGGAAGAGGCTTTCACAGATGCTCGACCAGGCGTGGAGTCCCAGAGGAAGAAGCTGGAGGCCAGGCAGCATAGGAACTATATTTACTGATGAGGAGATCTGCAAAGAGTGATTCAGAATGACATAACATTTAAAAAATCAGCTAAAAAGAGTATGCCTACTACGAGCACAATTTTGTTAAAAATAATCTGTATGTGTGCAAATGTATATATTTTCTTTCTTTCTTTCTATCTATCATCTATCTATTCATCTAATCTATTATCTATCTATATATGGCATGTATAAGAATATGCAAACAAATGATAAAACGGTTATTTCTGGGTCCTAGGAATGCAGATACATTTTACTTATTTCTTAATATATTTCTGAAATATTTTTTTACAAACAGCAAGTATAAACTTACTCCTCAAAAAAGGTTACGACTTTGAATAGTAATAATAATAAATCAAAAAATCTCATACTTGGTGACTATGGGGTTCAGTGATCCTTGGTGATGATCTTTCTAAATTTCTGATTTCAGAAAATGAAAGTCTTTATTTGGAGCATAAGGAAAATAAATCATCTTTCCCCCCTTTGATAATCTTAACATTCAAAAATTACAAATATTTTCAATGATCCGAGTAGGGAACAAAAAAGATACTGAATTTCGCTATGTAGTTGCTTTGTATCGTTTTAGAAACACCAGCATTTTATCAAATCAGTCATCTAACACGCATTTGCATTCATGTTATTTCTAAAATTCTGTACTAGTTTGGAAAACTTCCTTTAAAACCTTCAAAGAGTGCTTATATTAACCTAGCGCTTGGAATACCCCATGACAACACTGCTAAAACAGGAATGCTTGTGAAAGACGAAAGGAAAATTCTGCAATTTTCCCCTACTCTCCAGAAACTAATGTCTCTTCCTGGAGTTCTTTGACAACTGGGTATTTATAAAATGTGCTCTTTTCTAAGCATTCAATTCTTTAAACAAACCGGCAACATCAACTCTGTATAAGGATGAGATTAGAACTATTTTCTCCTTATTTTAAAGAGAGTTTATTTTCTTAAGAGTTGAAGTTATCAAATGGCACAATTTACCATCTGGAATTTTAAGGCCATTTAGTCCATTGAACCGATTCCCATGTGAGTCTAGTGCTGCATCAAAGAGATGACAGAAGGGAAAACGAAAAAGGTGAAAAAAACATGAGCGAGGCAATCTCAAAAATAGCAAAGGAAAAGAAAACAAAGAGAAGATTTTCTTCCCCTTTTAACCAAATTCCCTTGGGAACAGTCTTTAATGCTCTAGAAGGTCTTAGGAAGGAAGAAATGTTATCTTATTGGCATTAGGAATATCATCCAGGGGATTTGATTACAGGAAAAGTGAAAAGGAAGCCCCAGTTCTCTGTCTGGCCCAGGGTCACCTCTATCTGTGATGTTCCTTCTGACGGGGCAGAAAGATAATCATATGGCCTTCAAACATTTTTATTACTTAACGATGCAAATCGAAGCTGGGACTGAAAAAAATAAACGTCATCCTTAACTGAGTAACAGGAATATTTAGAGGACAATTCACTAATGTGTCTCTTCCATGAAAAATAGGTTTATGCCCCTAAAAATTTCCTTGTGTTCTCTAAGCTTTTTTTCATTCTTTCTTTTCTAGCACAAGGTCAGTTTTATATAGACAATACATTGCTTCTCATAAAAATGAAATGGCCCTTCTTCATACATGCAGGCTATAATTAAACTACATAAGATCTGTCGCAGGGAACTTTAAGACCCTCAAACACGACTGCCAGTAAAAACTCTAACCAACCCATGGAGAGACTGACAACTCAAATTTCCAAGCTGCTGGCATATAGAGATTATACCAACATATACAGGAAAATATAGGTAGTAAAGGAGTGATAGGGGATCTGAGCCATGGAGCTGAGATATCCAGGTGGCTTTCAGTTATCTGGGCAGGAATCACATTCACAGAAATCGTTTATGACACTGAAAGGGTTATTTAGGTGCTTGGTGCCTCACAATAGCATTGGTTATCACCTGGAGTCATTAAGGATATATGGATGAAATAGTATCACAAAATGGCCTGATGAGCACTAAAGATATTTGATTTATGATTGTGAATACTCTGAAATTCGTGTTGTGGCTTGCTTGGATTGATAGGAAGCACCACTAAGTACTGGATGTGAGGGAAATTCAGTCCGAGATAAGGAAACTTAAAGAAAAATGAAGGATCTGTTTCAAGTACAAAGATAAAACAAGGCTATTTGTATATAAACATGGGTTTTCACCTAGTTATATAGATCATTCTTTATGGAGTGAAGAAGGATAGAGGAAAATTAGGAGACAGTTCTGTAGAAAACCTTAATTGATTAGAATGCAAACAGTAGAAAGAGACAAGTGGAAGAATGTGTTAAAGATTAGATATATGCTATTGCAAACAAAACAAATTTAGATGATACAGCACTGGCAGGTATTAGTAAAATGGTTAACGGCTGAGAGCCTGTTGTGTAGGGACTTTTATATGGTTTGCTCTTCTGTACTTTCTGTTTCATACACACACACACATACTTACATACAGATCAAAATTAATTACCATCCTATCCTGCAAGTTATTGTTGTTAGGAATAAGGACTGTTATCTCTAGAAAAAAAAAAAAAAGAAGAGAAAGCAATAAGATCCTAAGGATGTATTGAAGCCTCTATCATAGATACTTCTCTAAATAAAACTTTTAAAAGTCTGATAAAGACCATTTTAAGTTACCATAGTTTCAACTCTTGATCATGCAATTACTAGAAGTGTGGGCCAGTCCAAAAGGTTTTCATTTTTTTTCATTAATTTTAGCATGCACTCTGTGCCTGAAAAAAGAAAAGAAAAAAAACCCTGATGTTCAACCTGCTTCAATAACATGTAACTGAGAAGGAGCATGGAAAGTATTTATTTTTATTACCAAACATTTCTGCAACTTTATATAAGAAAACAAAATAATCACTTCTCAGATTATGACCAAACAACAACCTAAGAAGACTCGCCTTTTTTCTTTCTCTCACTTTTCCTGGGAAAGGCATATATGTTCACATTTCAAAGATGCTCTCCCACTAAGAGATAGGGGAGTAGCATTAAAGAGGAAAGGTGGCAGAGTGAACAGTGATTTAGGCAGAATGAATGTTATTGTCACCCCAAAAAAGTCCTTTTGAACACCTACTAGGTACCAGCAACAGAAGAGATACAACCAAAAAACACTGTCTGTGTTCTCAAGAAAACTAAAAAACTGGAAAAAGAATAAGAACAGTATATAAATCATAGGGAAAAGAAAGTAAAGTAAGCTCAACAAATAGGTTCAGATAGCAAATTGGGGACATGTATTGCAAGATAAAATTTCAATAGGTAGAGCCAGAGAGAAGAGAATTATGGGCACAAGGATAGTACACATTGCAGGAAGCATGAGAAATAATTGGGTAAGAGTTGGAAATCTAGTTGACTAAAGTATTGGAATATATATATATATATAATATATGAAATATAAAGAGAAAAAGAAGATAGAAAAACATAGTCTGAAAACTCTTACAGAAGACTCGATCATACTGAGAATGCATATAGTAAAAATAAGTTTTGCTTTCCTCATAATTCTCTGACTGATTCTTTCCAGCCTCCTTACTGGGCTCTTATTTTTCTGATGTTCCCAGGGTTACATCCTTTTACATTCTTGATCTAATATTTAAGACATTCATATGGACTAATTAATATGGACTAATCTCCTTTACATACAATGCCAAAAATCATTAACACCATGATGACTTTCAAATGTGTTTCTCCAGCTTGAATGTCCGAACCCCCCTCCTAAAATCCAGACCCATGTTTCCAACTACTTTATAGGTTATTCAACTCAAATATCCCTAAAGCACTTCAAAATCAGCATGTTGCCGTTTGCTTCTTCCCTACATTTTGTAAATGGAACTATCACTTTCCTGTAATGAAAGAATTTTCCCTACTAAGCACTGAAGAAAGCTAAAACTGCTAAAGGAGTAGCCTGGGACCATTTATGAAGCACAGAGGACCATTTTGTGAACCTTGCAATTCCCTCCTTTCCTCACAGGGGATTAAACCAGTGGCCATATGCCAAAGGGCAGCTCTTCTGTTTGATGGGCCGTGGCCTAAGAGGGAGACAGGTGCAAAGAACTGAGCAGGCAGCAAAAAATATTGACCAGATTATTTAATTTCTCAAGAAATGAATTTGACATGTGAGAAGAGAATTAGAGTACGAAGCAAATGACAATATCAGCAGAAGTGCAAAATGCACTAAAAAAGGCAGTGAAAGGAGGGTGATTGAGTTACATTTAGGTGATGCACTGGAATAAAGATAAAGCAATTCTTATGGCTCATCATTACATTTCTAGCTATGGCATCCAGTAACTATTGGATACAAATATGTTGACTTTTCTGTTTTGCATGAAACTATATAGCCACTAGAACTTTCCGACTTTCTGGGTCTACGCACCTGAGAGTAGGAAGTATAAGGAAGAATTGAGATGATAAGAGATAAGTAATTAGGACCTGAAATAGTGTAAAAATCAAAAGAAAAGATACATGTGAGAGAAAAGATGAGGGATAGGATCTCCAAAACTCACATGATATACTTAAAGGAAAAGAAAAGTTGGCTCCGAGTGACTAAGCCTGAATAAAAGGCTATTTTCTTTGATGACATTATACAGATTTAGAGGAGGAACTGGCTTAAAGATGATGTGGATGTGTTTGGTTTTGGAAGTGGAGCTGGAAACAAGGCTTAGGGAGCATTTCTCATGAATGAATGAAGTATTAGCTGAACGAGAGTATGTTTTATCATATTTAATATTTAAATACCATGCACAGAGCACGATAATAAATACTGCATGTAAAAATCATATACTGTAGCTTTTATTTAGTAATATATAAAAAAGTGTGTATTGTCTTTCATCTTGTTTTCTATATGTTCCCAAGTAGAGTATCTAGGATTATTATTTGTGAAATAACTTGAAATATTATCATAAATTCCACATCACAAAATTATTTTCTCTGGTAAATTTACAGTTTCCTGATTGATTCTTATATTGTAATGCCTTGTCATTTAGCTGTGTTTTCTTATCCAGGTAACATTATCCATTTTCAACTTTTCAGCTTAGTTGATCACCAGTGTATGTGGTACTTATTTCCTAAGACAGATGATTGAATTTATTTTATAGTTTGCTGAAATAAACTCATATTTACTTTTTATTGATTTGTTACCCCATCAGAAATATTTTCAGTAATCATAATTGTAAATCATTTTACTAAGTATTGGCCCTTTCTACATACACCCTAGGGCTTCCTATACCTATTGCTATTTTGATTTGAGTGTTGTTTATAAATATTATTATTTTTGGACACCTTTATAAAATATAATATGACTATAAATTTTAATTTCTCTATATTATATAATACTATAATAGATTTCCCTTAGGCCATTTGTTCTTTGATATTAAGTACACTTCTGAAGTTAGCCTTCTTGTTTGCAATTATTTCCTGTCTAAAATTTACAACGTGAATTTTTCCTTGAGTTTCAATTTCCTCACCTATGAAATGAGGCAGTGAGACTAGGGAACCTTAGGGTTTCTCCAGATCTAAAGTTGGTTAATTCTTTGACTCATATAGAGAGTTGTCTATGTCTAGTACCAAGGCTACATAATTACTCTATTCTCCCGGCTCATTGTATCACACTGGCAATGTCATTAATGTTAAATATTGAGGAAGCTTGTGTAAATAATATAGTGCTGTGACCTATACCATATGCACAAGATCTTTTGTTATGAATATTTCTATTTTTTCTCCTTTTTGAATATCTGTAATACTGAAGGAAATGCAGGTAGAAACAGCAGGTAGAAAGGAATAGTGTCATGGACACTGTTTCGGCCTAATAATGATGTCCCTTATGAAAATGTAATAAATATGTAGTAATCTTATTTTTATTGCACTTTCATCTATTCTCAGTTGAAGAGCATTTTCATCTATGCTTGATTGAAAAGCAAATCATGTCATTTTTATGGCAACTACTGCCCTCTTAAATGATTTCTATTGCAAAATGAAGGGCACTCTCTCCATGGATATTTGTTGTGTTTTTCTTTATGCACCATTCTTAAGTAGCTGATTTATACCAGTTGAAATGCCATTATTCACTGTTGGAGAATGACGGTGCAACTATATAGGGTTATCGGGGGGTTATATTCAGAATCCAACTGAAGCAAAACTAACTCAAGTCTTCATTTTCCAACAACAGTGTAGAAAGCTTTTATATTCATTTGGAAGCTTATTGCTCTGCCAACCTTTGCCAATTTTATTCCCCTTTCATTATCCAGAAGAATGTATTTTTCATTTGTGGTAGATTTATTAACTTGATCCTAGTTTTAGGCAGTGAAATGGCACGGTTCAATTTCTTCTTTATAATAAACACTCTGCTGGATTATAAGATAGGGATAGAATGAGAGACAGTGAGAGAGAGAAAGAGCAAGAATGAGAAAAAGAGAGAGATATCAGTGTTAGAGGTGAGAGATGATGCTGACCTGAACAAGGGAAATTAAATGGTATAAATGATTTAAGTAGATTTTTAAAATATTTAGATGATACATCAATAGAGTGAAGGGAAGAACATTTTAAAGGTAATTCCAGGTTCCTGGCTTAAGTAGCTGGGTGGATGGTGGTGTCATTCATTCGGATTGAGTCTATCAGATGAGGATTAATGATGGTAGTTTTGATACAGTGTAAAAAGTTTGAGTGAGAATATAATGGGTTTGTTTATACTTACTGTGTTTAAGGTTCCTATTAGATAAATTAAGCATCTGCATGAAATTTGGAACTTGAGGTAGCCAGTCCCCAGGATTGCCCCCAAAGATTTCTGCCTCTTGATATTCATACCCTTTTGCAATCTCCTCCCACATTTTAACAGCATTGGTTTGTGTGACCAACAGAATATGGCAGAAATGATTATATGTTGCTTCAGAACCTGGATCATAAAATGTATCATGGCCTCCCTCCTTGCTCTGTCTTGGGTGACTCACACCAGAAGAAATCAGCAGCCGTGTTTTAAGGAAGGTCAGGCAACACTGAGGACAGGTCCACATGACGAGGACATGAAGCCTCTGACAGCAGCCATGTGAACCATCATGGAATCAGATCCTCAGCCCCCATCGAGTCCTCAGATAACTGAAATCCCCATCAACAGATTTCTTGTAATATTTTAAGACACTTGGAGCCATAACATCCAGTTAAGCTGCTCCCAAGTTCCTGATCCTCAGATACTGTGTGAGAATAAAAATTCTTGTTGTTTTATGCTGCCAAGTTTGGGGGTAATTTGTCATGTAACAATAGATAACTGATAAAGACCTCAATAAAGAGGACTAAACCACAAATAAAGATAAAAATCACTGGCATCAATTTCATAGTTTTGGATGAGTTTTGCTTTGATATTATGTATAAGAAGGAGAAACATAGAGGGGAGAATCTCCATACAACAATATTTAAAGGTCAGGAATCAGGGGGGAAATAGTCCAAAAGACCCTGAGAAGTGGCTAGAAAGGCATAAGGGGAAAAAAGGCAATGTCATAGAAGCCACAGGGAGAAAATATTTTGAGAAAGACGGTAGAGGGAGGGGATACAGAACTAACACATTCTGCTCAAAGGTCAAGTCAAAGAAACACAAATATAGTGACAGTCAGGAAGTCATCTGTATTGAAAGCAGTTTCAGGGAAGAATTAAAAATGGAAACAAAAAAAGTGAGTTGAAGTTATACCTTGGATTGTTCTGATGGCAAATGCCTATTATAATCACTACCACGATTCAATGTTGAACTTCGGTATAGCAGCAAATTTTAATTTTGAAAGAGAATTAAAAGTGGTCTCATGTGCAGTGTGTTCATCACTTACAACAGAAGCAACATCTAGGTCCTCAGATTTCCAATGGGAAAGATGTACCAACTATGAGCTCAAACAAAAGAATCAACAAATACACAAGGATACAAATCACCATGAGTGAACATCAAGAGATGAAAGATGATTAAGATTCTCAAGAAATTCAGATATTGCCATTTTCAGAAAAGAATATAAATGATTATATCTAAAAGCATGAAAATTAAAATATGAATTCTTAAAGTGATCAAACACTAACAGAAGTCCAGAGATGAGTACGCAGAATTGAAAGGGAATAAAACAGAACTCTAAACATACAAATATTGACATTAAAATATTCAATGGACAGGATAAACAGAAGATTAGATATGGGTGATGAAAGAATTAGTTAATTGGGGTAGGCTGTTTCTGTAAAATATTGAAGATGGAGACCAAAACAACAACTACAGCAACAACAGAACCCTGAGACTAGAGAAGGTTAAAAAAAAAAAATCTAGATGTTTAGACATGATCCAGAGATCAGCAGAGAGAGACAGGAAAATGGGAAATATATTTAAAAAAAAAAAAAAAAAGAGAGAAGCAAGGAGATTAGTATGAGGCCAGTGAAACAGAATTAAGGTTAGACTAGCCTATACATGAAGGAAAATATACATGATACAGGTGACCTTGCAGATCACTTGGGACAATTCCATAGATGATACTGGAACAAATTATATTCACACATTCCCCATTATATGGGGAAAAATAAAATTATATTGCTACCTCAAACTATACAAGATACATTCAACAAAATCCTATGGAGCAGTTGCCATAGGTCAGGCACTGCATTTATTATATGGAACTCAGCAGTGATAGACACAGTATTTCCTTTCATAAATATATTATACCCATGTCTTCCTGTCTCTGTCTTGTCTTACTTGGATTATTGAACCAACCTTCTAGATGAAATTTCTCTTTCCAGTGTGGCTTTAATCTCCACACTCGTTCCAAAATAATCTTTCTATAATGTAAATCTGATTATGTGCTTCTTGCTCTAATGATTTTTACTCTTTGAAATAAAATAAACACTCCATGGCATGGCATGCCAAGTGCTTTCTCATCTCTGTTGATCCCCAGTTTCCTGATGTACCATTAAAATGTGTATACAAGTGTCTTGAGTATTCTACTACTTTCAACTCTCTGAACCCAATATTCTCATATTCTCTCATCCCGCTATGTATTTGTCTATGCCATTTCTTCCTTGTTAAGAGATGTATGGCCACATCTAGCTTTGTCCTCCTGCAGAGATTTGTTTCTCATCTTTTTTAGACTCAGAGTAATCCTTGTCTCTTCTGTGAAGTAAGCAGGGACTTCTTCCCCTCACTTTCTGTACAGCTTTCTGTCAAAGCACTTAAAACATGAATCTACAGTATTTGCTTACTTTTGTATCTCTCCACTAAAATATGAGCTCACTGAAGATAGGAAATTTTATACATCCCTAAGGTCTAGAACAATTCTTACACATTTTTAGATAAAATCTAAGAAAAATCACCAAAACCAAAAACAGACACAAACTTACAGTATCAATTGATTCTTCTTGAAATTATCCTAAATCATAGCCATTCTGGATTTGTTCCATAATATTGTATTAGAGAAGACTACTGGAACATAAAGGTCTAAAATAGCAGAATAGTAATATGAAAGCAATGATTATAATGACAGCCTTTGACTTTGGTTTTTGTCATGTTATTGGTTTTGGCCAGCAGGCGGTAGCAAAGGAGCCTCAAGCAAGGACGTGAAATGTGTTGGAATGGCAGGTGTTGCCTCGTGCTTCTTCTGTAACCATTAGAAGAAAATGTCCTGGCTAGCCCACTAGTGGTTTTACTTTTTTATTTGCTTGTTTTTGTCCTTTGAAAATGCAAGTGCATACATAATCATTCCTTGCAGGTAATAGGATTCTGATTAAAAGGCTCTATTAAACTGTGACTTATCTCTCTACTTGGAATTTGCAAATGCTAATGAACTTACATATTTTTCTTTTGTGCCTCACAGACATCCAGCTCACTTTGTTCCCACCTGATTTCTAGAAAAAGCCACAGTCCCATCCCATTGTCCTGATGTAGAGCTTATTCACTTAGCCAAAAATATTCACCTCCGGCAGTCATATAAATCCCAAACCCAAGCCACATCAATCAAGATCCTAACTCAGAGATAGACTATGTCCCTGAGACTAGCACCAGATTTGCGTTTTTATTGAGCAGGGTTCTACAGAAGCCATTTGAATCGTCTGTAAGAAATTGAAAAAGATCGTCTGCCTCACAGGTGCAACATAAAGAAAAAGACAGTCCTGAGGGGAAAAAATGAGGTCACAGCAAGAAAGGAGTCTGCTAGGGTTAATCAAAAATCTCAAACATCATAAAAAGTAAATCGAAGAGCCATAATAGGATTTCTGGAGACATCAGTGCTTCAATGACTTGGCAACTCAGTTGATTAGAGTGATAATGAGGCCATGCTTCAGGGTCCTGAGTGGACCACTTACTTTGACTGTGATCCAAGCCCACAGACTTCACCCCAACCCAAATCAGTAGCTGTGAAACATTTGCTGTCAGTTACAATGGGACCTGGTTGAAACAGTTTCGATGGAGCAGTGCAAATCCATCACTGCCCACTGAAAAAGCAGGTCAAGGTACAGGTTCTATTGATGGAGTATGTGAGAGGTTGAGTAGACTCATCTCAAGAAAGAAATACAGTGTTGTAAAGCTGAAAGATTTATCAGTTGTCAGTTTTTCCTCATGTTCTTTGTTAATGTTGTTTCATTTCATAATTCATCAGCTAAAGATGGGCAAAGC
The DNA here is from genome assembly GCF_949774975.1 of Lagenorhynchus albirostris. NCBI lineage: Eukaryota > Metazoa > Chordata > Mammalia > Artiodactyla > Delphinidae > Lagenorhynchus > Lagenorhynchus albirostris. Next base: position 26,548,023 of record NC_083112.1, on the reverse strand, counting down.
ATTATTTATGGTGATGGGTTACTCAGCCTTCTTAATTTGGGTCAGATGAGTCTTGGGATCTGACTAGCCTACAAGAAGTAAATAATTCTTTTTAATACATAATAAGTACCAATTCTTGGAAAACATTCTAGCAACACTGCCATAACTGTATTTGAGACGACTAGCTGAATAAAAACACATTATGTGGAAGCAGCACAGAGCAAGAGTTTTAAAAATTAATTTATTAAAAATCTGAGTTTTCTTATAATTATTGATATTTCACTGTGGCCTTAGTAACTAAGTTTCCTAATGAAAGTGGACATTCATATTCCATATGCAAGATCTCAAAAATGGCTGTTTAATAGAAAATGCTTTATTAGTGGGGATGTTATAATGAGAAATGTTAATAATAATGAGAGAGGGATTTATTTCATCTATCAATTAAATATTTATATGCAAATTCTAAATATTCTTCTACTTTGCTAATTTTATGCATAATCCCATAAATAAATTATTACCTGGGCAAAATATCATCCTTCATTCTAATAAATAGGGCACCTCTAAATGTGAAGTAAAACATGGTGTAACCAAGTAATATCACTTGGTAACTTTTGAAAACATGCATTGCTCCTTACAAAACCAGCAGTTCTATGACTGAGACTTTAGTGAAAAAATTGAATTTACACTATGCATTCATGATTTCATACTAAGTTTTTTAAAGATATTGAGCAAAATAGTATTATCAAAAAAAAAAAGAGAGAAATTGGAGAAATTGTAAGACTTTTTACAGTAATGAGGACAAAAAACTCAAGTTGCTTTCTCAAAACGTCTTCCTCCAAAGTGTTACTGGCTTGACAATCACCCAAATCTTGAGTGGAACCCTAAACCAAGGGAATATACACACACACTGAAGTGGACAACACACATTTTCAAGCATTCAATGAGCAAAATGTCTCCAAAGAAAGCTGGCCATCTAGGAGGGAAATGCAAATGGCATAAATTAGCATTATCATAATTATGAGAAGTTATGAATCAAAAATTATTAATTCATGGTTATGAATTAGGAAATAAAGAAGAATTCTAAAATAATATACAAATAAATAATGGTTATCAAAGAATGAATAAGTATTATCATGAGCAACAAATATCTCAGACACTTGAGAAATTGTTTTAACAAATTCCTAATGGGCATGTTTAGGTCAAACAGACCTGTACCAGGAGAATACATAGTACGTAAATGTTAGAAACATATTTACATGTCATAGTCAGGATTTACCTTATTCTTTACCATCCTAACCTGCTTCATTTTAATGAAAGCAAAGTGATGACAAAGAAATACATGAGTCAAGAAACATTTTCGAGGGGGGACCTTGAAGATGGCGGAAGAGTAAGACGCGGAGATCACCTTCCTTCCCACAGATACACCAGAAATACAGCAACACGTGGAACAGCTCCTCCAGAACACCTACTGAAGGCTGGCAGAAGACCTCAGACCTCCCAAAAGGCAAGAAACTCCCCACGTACCTAGGTAGGGCAAAAGAAAAAAAGAAAAAACAGAGACAAAAGAATAGGGACGGCACCTGCACCAGTGGGAGGGAGCTGTGAAGGAGGAAAAGTTTCCACACACTAGGAAACCCCTTCGCGGGCGGAGACTGCGGGAGGCGGAGGGGGGAAGCTTCGGTGCCGCGGAGCAGTGCACAGCAACAGGGGTGCGGAGGGCAAAGCGGGGACATTCCTGCACAGAGGATCGGTGCCGACTGGCACTCACCAGCCCGAGAGGCTTGTCTGCTCACCCGCCGGGGCGGGCGGGGCTGCGAGCTGAGGCTCTGAGGCTCGGGTTTCTGTTTCGGACGGAGCGCAGGGAGAGGACTGGGGCTGGAGGCTTGAACATAGCCTGAAGGGGTTAGTGCACCATGGCTAGCCGGGAAGGAGTCCGGGGAAAAGTCTGCACCTGCCGAAGAGGCAAGAGACTTTTTCTTCCCTCTTTGTTTCCCGGTGCGCTAGGAGAGGGGTTTAAGAGCGCTGCTTAAAGGATCTCCAGAGACGGACGCCAGCCGCGGCTAAAAGCGCGAACCCCAGAGACGGGCGCGACCCGCGGCCAAAAGCACGGACCCCAGAGACGGACGTGAGCCGCGGCTAAAAGCACGGACCCCAGGGACGGGCGGGAGACGCTAAGGCTGCTGCTGCCGCCACCAAGGGGTCTGTGTGCGAGCACAGGTCACTATCCACACCCCTCTTCCGCGGAGCCTGTGCAACCCGCCACTGCCAGGTTCCCGGGATCCAGGGACAACTTCCCCGGGAGAATGCACGGCGGGCCTCAGGCTGGTGCAACTTCATGCTGGCCTCTGCTGCCGCAGGCCCGCCCTGCTCGCAGTGCCCCTCCCTCCCCCCCCGGCCTGAGTGCGCCAGAGCCCCCGCATCAGCGGCTCCTTTAACCCCGTCCTGTCTGAGCAAAAAACAGACGCCCTCCAGAGACCTACACGCAGAGGCAGGGCCAAATCCAAAGCTGAGCCCCTGAGAGCTGTGAGAACAAAGAAGAGAAAGGGAAATCTCTCCCAGCAGCCTCAGAAGCAGCGGATTAAAGCTCCACAATCAACTTGATGTACCCTGCATCTGTGGAATACATGAATAGACAACGAGTCCTCCCAAACTGAGGAGGTGGGCTTCAAGAGCAAGATCTATGATTTTTACCCTTTTCCTCTTTTTGTGAATGTGTATGTGTATGCTTCTGTGTGAGATCTTGTCTGTATAGTTTTGCTTCCACCATTTGTTCTAGGGTTCTATCCGTCCATGTTTTTTTTTTTATAATTTTTTTTCTTAATAATTAATTTTAATAACTTTATTATACTTTTCTTTCTTTCTTTCTTTCTTTCTTTCTTTCTTTCTTTCTTTCTTTCTTTCTTTCTTTCTTTCTTTCTTTTTCTTTCTTTCTTTCCTTCCTTCCTTCCTTCCCTCCTTTAGACAACGAATCATACCAAATTGAGGAGGTGGTCTCTGAGAGCAAGATTTATGATTTTTTCCCCTTTACCTCTTTTTGTGAGGGTGTATGTGTACGCTTCTGTGTAAGATTTTGTCTGTATAGCTTTGCTTCCAACATTTGTCCTAAGGTTCTATCCATCCCTTTTTTTTTCTTCTAAATAATTTTTTTTAATTCAATAACTTTATTATACTTTATTTTATTTTACTGTATCTTCTTTCTTTCTGTCTTTTATCCTTCCTTCCCTCCTTCCCTCCTTCCTTCCTTCCTCCCTTCCTCCCTCCTTTCTTTCCTTCTTGCCTTCTTTCCTTTTCTTTCTTTCTTTCTTTCCTCCTTCCTTCCTTCCTTCTTTCTTTCTTTCTTTCTTTCTTTCTTTCTTTCTTTCTTTCTTTCTTTCTTTCTTTCTTTCTTTCTTTCTTTCTTTCTTTCTTTCTTTCTTTCTTCATACTTCTACTAATTCTCTCTACTTTTTCTCCCTTTTATTCTGAGCCGTGTGGATGAAAGGTTCTTGGTGCTCCAGCCAGGAGTCAGGGCTCTGCTTCTGAGGTAGGAGAGCCAACTTCAGGACACTGGTCCACAAGAGACCTCCCAGCTTCACATAATATCAAACGGCGAAAATCTCCCAGAGACCTCCATCGTAACACCAGCACCCAGCTTTACTCAACGACCAGCAAGCTACAGTGCTGGACAACCTATGCCAAACAACTAGCAAAACAGGAACACAACCCCACCCATTAGCAGAGAGGCTGCCTAAAATCATAATAAGGCCACAGACACCCCAAAACACACCACCAGACATGAACCTGCCCATTAGAGAGACAAGATCCAGCCTCATCCACCACAACACAGGCACTAGTCCCCTCCACCAGGAAGCCTACACAACCCACTGAACAAACCTTAGCCACTGGAGACAGACATCAAAAACCACAGGAACTACAAACCTGCAGCCTGCAAAAAGGAGACCACAAACACAGTAAGATAAGCAAAATGAGAAGACAGAAAAACACAGAGCAGATAAAGGAGCAAGATAAAAATGCACCAGACCTAACAAATGAAGAGGAAATAGGCAGTCTACCTGAAAAAGAATTCTGAATAATGATAGTAAGCATGATCCAAAATCTTGGAAATAGAATGGCCAAAATGCAAGAAACAATTAACAAGGACCTAGAAGAAATAAAGATGAAACAAGCAATGATGAACAACACAAAACATGAAATTAAAAGTACTCTAGATGGGATCAATAGCAGAATAACTGAGGCAGAAGAACGGATAAGTGACCTGGAAGATAAAATAGTGGAAATAACTACTGCAGAGCAGAATAAAGAAAAAAGAATGAAAAGAACTGAGGACAGTCTCAGAGACCTCTGGGACAACATTAAACGCACCAACATTTGAATTATAAGGGTTCCAGAAGAAGAGAAAAAGAAAGGGACTGAGAAAATATTTGAAGAGATTATAGTTGAAAATTTCCCTAACATGGGAAAGGAAATAGTTAATCAAGCCCAGGAAGCACAGAGAGTCCCATACAGGATAAATCCAAGGAGAAATATGCCAAGACACATATTAATAAAACTGTCAAAAATTAAATACAAAGAAAGCATATTAAAAGCAGCAGGAGAAAAACAACAAATAACACACAAGGGAATCCCCATAAGGTTAATAGCTGATCTCTCAGCAGAAACCCTACAAGCCAGAAGGGAGTGGCAGGACATACTGAAAGTGATGAAGGAGAAAAACCTGCAACCAAGACTACTCTACCCAGTAAGGACCTCATTCAGATTTGATGGAGAAATTAAAACCTTTACAGACAAGCAAAAGCTGAGAGAGTTCAGCACAACCAAACCAGCTTTACAACAAACGTTGAAGGAACTTCTCTAGACAAGAAATACAAGAGAAGGAAAAGACCTATAATAACGAACCCAAAACAATTTAGAAAATGGGAATAGGAACATACATATCGATAATTATCTTAAATGTAAATGGACTAAATGCTCCCACCAAAAGACACAGATTGGCTGAATGGATACAAAAACAAAACCCTTATATATGCTGTCTACAAGAGACCCACTTCAGACCTAGAGACACATACAGACTGAAAGTAAGGGGATGGAAAAAGATATTCCGTGCAAATGGAAAACAAAAGAAAGCTGGAATAGCAATTCTCATATCAGGCAAAATAGACTTTAAAATAAGGACTATTAGAAGAGACAAAGAAGGACACTACATAATGATCAAGGGATCGAGCCAAGAAGAAGATATAACAATTGTAAATATTTATGCACCCAACATAGGAGCACCTCAATACATAAAGCAAATACTAACAGCCATAAAAGGGGAAATCGACAGTAACACATTCATAGTAGGAGACTTTAACACCCCACTTTCACCCATGGACAGATCATCCAAAATGAAAATAAATAAGGAAACACAGGCTTTAAATGATACATTAAACAAGATGAACTTAATTGATATTTATAGGACACTCCATCCAAAAACAACAGAATACGCATTTTTCTCAAGTGCTCATGGAACATTCTCCAGGATAGATCATATCTTGGATCACAAATCAAGCCTTGGTAAATTTAAGAAAATTGAAATTGTATCAAGTATCTTTTCCGACCACAACGCCATGAGACTAGATATCAATTACAGGAAAAGATCTGTAAAAAATACAAACACATGGAGGCTAAACAATATACTACTTAATAATGAAGTGATCACTGAAGAAATCAAAGAGGAAATCAAAAAATACCTAGAAACAAATGACAATGGAGACACAACGACCCAAAACCTATGGGATGCATCAAAAGCAGTTCTAAGGGGGAAGTTTATAGCAATACAAGCCCACCTTAAGATGCAGGAAACAATTCGAATAAACAACCTAACCTTGCACCTCAAGCAATTAGAGAAAGAAGAACAAAAAAAACCCCAAAGTTAGCAGAAGGAAAGAAATCATAAAAATCAGATCAGAAATAAATGAAAAAGAAATGAAGGAAACAATAGCAAAGATCAATAAAACTAAAAGCTGGTTCTTTGAGAAGATAAACAAAATAGATAAACCACTAGCCAGACTCATCAAGAAAAGAAGGGAGAAGGCTCAAATCAATAGAATTAGAAATGAAAAAGGAGAAGTAACAACTGCCACTGCAGAAATAAAAAAGATCATGAGAGATTACTACAAGCAACTCTATGCCAATAAAATGGACAATCTGGAAGAAATGGACAAATTCTTAGAAATGCACAACATGCCAAGATTGAATCAGGAAGAAATAGAAAATATGAACAGACCAGTCACAAGCACTGAAATTGAAACTGTGATTAAAAATCTTCCAACAAAGAAAAGCCCAGGACCAGATGGCTTCACAGGCGAATTCTATCAAACATTTAGAGAAGAGCTAAAACCTATCCTTCTCAAACTCTTCCAAAATATATCAGAGGGAGGAACACTCCCAAACTCATTCTACAAGGCCACCATCACCTTGATACCAAAACCAGACAAGGATGTCACAAAGAAAGACAACTACAGGCCAATATCACTGATGAACATAGATGCAAAAATCCTCAACAAAATACTAGCAAACAGAATCCAACAGCACATTAAAAGGATCATACACCATGATCAATTGGGGTTTACTATCCAGGAGTGCAAGGATTCTTCAATATACCAAATCTATCAATGTGATAAACCGTATTAACAAATTGAAGGAGAAAAACCATATGATCATCTCAATAGATGCAGAGAAAACTTTTGACAAAATTCAACACCGATTTATGATAAAAACCCTGCAGAAAGTAGGCATAGAGGGAAATTGCCTCAACATAATAAAGGCCATATATGACAAGCCCACAGCCAACATCATCCTCAATGGTGAAAAACTGAAAACAATTTCCACTAAGATCAGGAGCAAGACAAGGTTGCCCACTCTCACCACTCTTATTCAACATAGTTTTGGAAGTTTTAGCCACAGCAATCAGAGAAGTAAAGGAAATAAAAGGAATCCAAATCGGAAAAGAAGAAGTAAAGCTGTCACTGTTTGCAGATGACATGATCCTATACATAGAGAATACTAAAGATGCTACCAGAAAACTACTAGAGCTAATCAATGAATATGGTAAAGTAGCAGGATACAAAATTAATGAACAGAAATCTCTGGCATTCCTATATAGTAATGATGAAAAATCTGAAAGTGAAATCAAGAAAACACTCCCATTTACCATTGCAACAAAAAGAATAAAATATCTAGGAATAAACCTACCTAAGGAGACAAAAGACCTGTATGCAGAAAATTATAAGACACTGATGAAGGAAATTAAAGATGATACAAATAGATAGAGAGATATACTATGTTCTTGGATTGGAAGAATCAACATTGTGAAAATGACTATACTACCCAAAGCAATCTACAGATTCAATGCAATCCCTATCAAACTACCACTGGCATTTTTCACAGAACTAGAACAAAAATGTTTGCAATTTGTATGAAAACACAAAAGACCCCGAATAGCCAAAGCAATCTTGAGAAAGAAAAACGGAGCTGTAGGAATCAGGCTCCCTGACTTCAGACTATACTACAAAGCTACAGTAATCAAGACAGTATGGTACTGGCACAAAAACAGAAAGATCAGTGGAACAGGATAGAAAGCCCAGAGATAAACCCATGCACATATGGACACCTTATCTTTGATAAAGGTGACAGGAATGTACAGTGGAGAAAGGACAGCCTCTTCAATAAGTGGTGCTGGGAAAACTGGACAGGTACATATAAAAGTATGAGATTAGATCACTCCCTAACACCATACACAAAAATAAGTTCAAAATGGATTAAAGACCTAAATGTAAGGCCAGAAACTATCAAACTCTTAGAGGAAAACATAGGCAGCACACTCTATGACATAAATCACAGCAAGATCCTTTCTGACCCACCTCCTAGAGTAATGGAAATAAAAACATAAATAAACAAATAGGACCTAATGAAACTTCAAAACTTTTGCACAGCAAAGGAAACCATAAACGAGACCAAAAGACAACCCTCAGAATGGGAGAAAATATTTGCAAATGAAGCAACTGACAAAGGATTAATCTCCAAAATTTACAAGCAGCTCATGCAGCTCAATAACAAAAAGCAAACAACCCAATCCAAAAATGGGCAGAAGACCTAAATAGACATTTCTCCAAAGAAGATATACAGACTGCCAACAAACACATGAAAGAATGCTCAACATCATTAATCATTAGAGAAATGCAAATCAAAACTACAATGAGATATCATCTCATACCAGTCAGAATGGCCATCATCAAAAAATCTACAAACAGTAAATGCTGGAGAGGGGGTGGAGAAAAGGGAACACTCTTGCACTGCTGGTGGGAATGTGAATTGGTTCAGCCACTATGGAGAACAGTATGGAGGTTCCTTAAAAAACTACAAATAGAACTACCATATGACCCAGCAATCCCACTACTGGGCATATACCCTGAGAAAACCAAAATTCAAAAAGAGTCATGTACCAAAATGTTCATTGCAGCTCTATTTACAATAGCCTGGAGATGGAAGCAACCTAAGTGCCCATCATCGGATGAATGGATAAAGAAGATGTGGCACATATATACAATGGAATATTACTCAGCCATAAGAAGAAACGAAATGGAGCTATTTGTAATGAGGTGGATAGACCTAGAGTCTGTCATACAGAGTGAAGTAAGTCAGAAAGAAAAAGACAAATACCGTATGCTAACACATATATATGGAATTTAAGAAGAAAAAAAAATGTCATGAAGAACCTAGGGGTAAGACAGGAATAAAGACACAGACCTACTGGAGAACGGACTTGAGGATATGGGGAGGGGGAAGGGTGATCTGTGACAGGGAAAGAGAGAGTCATGGACATATACACACTAACAAACGTAAGGTAGATAGCTAGTGGGAAGCAGCCGCATGGCACAGGGATATCGGCTGGGTGCTTTGTGACTGCCTGGAGGGGTGGGATAGGGAGGGTGGGAGGGAGGGAGACGCAAGAGGGAAGAGATATGGGAACATATGTATATGTACAACTGATTCACTTTGTTATAAAGCAGAAACTAACACACCATTGTAAAGCAATTATACCCCAATAAAGATGTTAAAAAAAAGAAAGAAAGAAAGAAACATTTTCATCATTAGAAAATGACAACTTCCATGTACCTGTGTGAACATTTAGTAAATGCTAGTTAGGAGATATCTGATATATGAGCCTGACATAAAGTTGATTTTTTAAAAAATCATTAATCATAGACAAGACATAAAATTTTTATTCAATATAAATATAAGAAATGATCAAGTAGATTGAATAACATAATTGTCTAGGTAATCATCTCCATAGATGGATAACTTACATGAAAACAAGGTAACCGAAATAAACAAACTAATTTAAGAACACATTCAGAACAATTACAGAAAGAAAATTAAAGCTAAAATAAGGAAAGAAAAGTAGCTTATCAATCAAAAAACAATAGTAGTAGCCTTCTAATGGTAAAACACATACACAGGGTACTTAAACTTCCAAATAAAAAGAATTGGGAATTCCAGGAAAGTGTATTTGAAGTTAGAGACATGATACTAGAAATACAGAACAATTGTATAAAGGGAAAATATGTAGAGGTAGAATTATAGTGTCATCTTCTATGCATATTTAATGGAAAAATGTTACTCACATTTTAAGAATAGATTTTCATAAGAATGTAAGACCAGTTCATTAAAAATTCTGTGATGGATCTGAAAATGTATAACTTTCTATTTTAAAATAGCCATTATTTGCATCTAGTTAATAGAAAAGAGCATTTAGAAGAAAAAGAAAAAAATAAAGAGGAAAAATTTTGAGGACTGTTCTCATTTCTCATTGATCCACGATGCCAAGCAATGACTTGGGCCAAGCAATGACTTTTTCATCTTGTTCACATTATTGTTTTTAATTCTATAAAAAGAGGTATGCTCTCTTAACCTTCTTCACAGGAGTTTTGTGTAGACAAAGTTAAGAGCATTATTTACTACAGTTGTTCTTAAAGTTTCAAGATCACAGGTATCCCCAGGCTGTCTCCCTGCCTCCTGGCCAGAAGCGCTGTTGACTCCTAGTAACACTGTCTGCCTCCCCTCCCAGAACTATCCCCTAAATGCTGCTCTCACAAAGGGGACTCAAAATATCAGAGAGTGGTATGAACTTAACCATACACTGCTCCCGTCAGAATGAGCCCCTTACAAGCAGAGTTGAAAGTTATTCTGGAAGGATAGGAATTGAAGTCAGGGCCAGAGGTCATGTGCATTGAGATACCCTTTAATGAGGCCCGAGAGAAGGATTCCAACCAGATGGGTGTAAGAGGAGGTGCACGTTCCACGGTTTTAGGATTAAAAAAGATCTGTCTGGAGATATCATAACAGCATGTTTAGAATAACATATCTAAACAAACTCAGAAAACCAAATTGTTTGGCTTCATTATTTATGATTTCTCTGCAAATCCAATGAAAGTGACCACTTTGCTTTATTATAGACTTTATAATTCTCCTGCTCACTCTGTCCTTTTGGAGAATATTAAAACACGATTCACTCTCCTTCAGTTTGCTGGAGATGAGATGGGATAGAAGTGCCACAGAGCTGACAGGTCATACTTTAAATTAAGTTTCCCAAATAAGAATTTAATCTAGTTTCAATAAAAGAGTTATTAACCACTTTTAATTAGGAAAAGCAAGCCTGAATCTGGGGTACTTTCTTCAGCTCCCAATGCAAGGACTGATCATTCGTCACTGATGGTATCAGGGCTTGTCTTTAAAGGGCTGTGATGCAAAGGCCCACCAAACACATCTCAGGGGAAAGGAGAACGTTGAAATGCACAGTTCTGGGGATATTCCTCAGATCTCAGTTTGACTTGATTTTCAAAGGCTTTATCTTGGTGTCAATACACAAGAGAGATTCTTTCTAAATTGACTAAAACTTCTGACAGTCAATAAATAAGGCCAACCAGGACAATTCCCTGCTAATGAAATATACCAGTTCTTCAGCACCCAAGAAAGAAAGCTGTATTTACTAAGTATCAATACATCCGTGTACGTTAGCAGGCTAGAAATTTTGCAATTTCTTAATTTTATTTTTCATCCAATCTGCTTGATATCCAATAAAAGTTTTGCTTTTATTTGTCAGATTACAAATCAATGGCAGACTGAAGCATAAATAGGACCATGTGACCACAGGCAAGCAATGTTTTCTTACCCACTATACATGCATCTCAAAGACCAATAAAATACAAAAATAAGATAGAACGTGCATCAGTGCTGAAAAGTTCGAAGGATAGCTCTCACTCACATTTCGTACACTTTAAGCTACTTCTGCCAGATTAGGTACAGACTGAATTGAAGTAAGGATAAAAGAGCCAACTTGTTTCATTAAAGAGCTTAGAAAGTGAGCAGAAGGACTCCTGATAAAGCCTCACAGCCACTTCTTAACTTGAAAGGGAGAGAACAGACCAGGACCACAAATGGTCCAGAATGATGTTAAGACTCCTGTTATGCAGTTTGCATATAATCAACAGAAAGCCACATGTCAGAGCTGCTTCTTACAGGGTCAGAATGCTAGTTCGGGAGGGCATTCTTCAAATAAGATGGGTAACAAAGAGTCTGTATTGTCAAAATTCATTTTGTTCGGGGGCTACAAGTAGAAGAAAGCCTTAGAGTGTTGAAGCCTTTCCAGCATAGGTGAGTGCAACACTCTGAAATGAGCAAGCCATGTAAATCATCAGACCTGTGAAAAGATACAAAACAGAGGGGTCCCTCTGAAGAATCAGAATGATCAAAAGAAACATCACTCTCTGAAACAGATGCACTGCATGTTGTTCCAGAAGATACCGGTTCTGGGTTTACAAAAATTTTGCACAGTGACAGTGAAATATTGATCTGAAATCAGGAAAGAATATTTAAAGTTAAAGTCAGGGTTGTGAGTTAGACTATGTTACACGCAGTGAGAAACATATGGAACACTGCATAATTGAAATAATGAACTGAATAACATACTCAAGGAATTCATCCAGAACTCTGAGGAGAAACATGAAATTATGAAGAAGATGGATAGATATGATAGACCCAGGATTGTAAAGATACTAATAATTGGAATTCAAGAGAGTGTAAAAGCCAAAAACAAAGGAAAATATAATTAAAGAAACTTTAAACACACACACACACACACACACACACACACACACACACAAATTTACAGAGCTGAAGAAATAACCGAATCTATAGACAAATTGAATGGGTTTTCTAGGTATCGGGGAAATTAATAAGGAGACAAATATGTATCAAGATGAACATTTAGAATTTCAATGATAATTAAAAAAAATACAAAAATCCAAGAAAAGAAATTTACAGATACATCAAACATTTTAAAAATGATATGTCTACTTTAAATGTTTCGAGGTGTTTGAAGACAATATAGAAAAGCCCACAATAATTTCAGGAAAGGAGAAGAATAAAATTTTTATCAAGAATTCTCAGGGCTTCCCTGGTGGCTTGGTGGTTGAAAGTCCGCCTGCCGATGCAGGGGATATTGGTTCATGCCCCAGTCCAGGAAGATCCCACGTGCCGCGGAGCGGCTGGGCCCATGAGCCATGGCCGCTGAGCCTGTGCGTCCGGAGCCTGTGCTCCGCAATGGGAGAGGCCACAACAGTGAGAGGCCCGCGTACCGCAAAAAAAAAAAAAAAAAAAGAAAGAAAGAATTCTCTAGCTGTCTTTCTGTGTGAAAACTAGATCAAGATAGCTATCAAGATAACCATAAAGGGGGAAGGGGTTTGGGATTAACACATACATACTACTATAGATAAACAACAAGGACCTATTGTATAGCACAGGGAACTATTTCAATATCTTGTAAAAACTTATAATGGAAAAGAACCTGAAAAAGAATATGTGTATATATATATATTTTATGTATGTGTGTATGTAACTGAATCACTTTGCTATACACCTAAAACTAACACAACATTGTAAATCAAATATACTTCAATTAAAAATTTCTAAAAAGATAGCCATAGATATAAAGAGGTAGCAAAAAGGAAAAAAAAATACAGCACCCATTTGCATGTTTAAAATGCACTTAGAGACTGAACAATTAACTAAAACAAAGATGATAACAATAGGAAAGTACAGATATAAGACCAAGATGATGGGCAACAGGGAAACCCTGTAAATAATAAAGTTGTGTTTTTAAAGGTATTGCTATTATGGTTATAAACTAATGCAAATTAAAAAGGAAAACTTGACTTAGGATATGTAACATATAACAGTAATAAAATTTCATAAGAACAGTCTGTGTCTAAATGTAAATTAGATCAGTAAAAACTAAACATTGAGGAGGGAAGGTGGGAAGAAATTAAACATTTTAAATCTTTAACAGAAGAATAAATATATGCTGTTGTTTATATTTAGAAAAAAATAATGTGTTTTTCTAAACATTTGAAGGCAAGCACTAATAGAAAAAATAGATATTTACCTTCCAAATCAATAGCTTAAAGGAAGGAAAATAATAGGAAATGAGAGAACGCAAGCGTAGAGCCAGCTTAGAGAACAAGCATATCCATTGCCCTAGTAACCCTAAATCAATTCTAAAATCTATTATAAAAACAGACCTTCCAAATGGGGAAAAACATAAAAATTCCACAATATACTCTTAACAAAATGCATACATAAAATAAAGTGGCAAATAAGGGCTAATTTGCAAAACAAATCATGTCCTTGAAGGCTTATCACCATGTAACTGACAATAGCAAAATTCTCCGTACAATATTAATAAATCTATAGGACCTTGTTAAATCACTTAAGACATTTCCATCTGAAAGGATATTATTTTTAGCATACTACTGAGATGTAAGAAAGTGTTTAAAAAATGTCAGAAAAGCAGATTACAAAATGTCAGTTTGCTCTTAGCTTCACACAAGTTTCTACGTCTCCAGAGTTTTATCTAGGTGGTAGGAATATAGGTAGTTTTACTGTTTTTTATATTCTAAATGTTCTGAAATATATTTAGACCATAGCCTATTTTAATAATAAGGAAAAAAGTAAAAGAAAGATAAATACATGAACATTGCCCATTTCAGAAAGTGTGGAGATTCCTGGTTAGGGTTTCCATAATGAGTTGTGGTGCATCTCTTCCAATGAGTGCAGCTTCAAAGAGAACAAATATTAAGGTTTTATTTATAGGTTTGTAAGTTTCAGTCTCATTTTCTCTCTTTTTCATTAATGTTATATTCAGCCACTAAAAGTGAAGGAAATTGAATAAAGGCAAATTTGAAATATGCAATAGCTGACACAAAACAGTTTAAGAACCACCTTAGAAATTGCTTTGCATAAATATAATACCCAACACTTAATTGTCTCTTTCCTCTTAATGTGTAGCTTATACTATTAAAGCCAATTGCTTTCTATAACCCTTATAAAACACAGATGTCGTTTTCTCCTCTCTGGAAACTAACCTGATAACTTTTTCACTGCAGAAATCTCTGTTTATGCCTTTCTTTAAAATTGCCTCTTCTTAAACCATAGGCAACACTTACCACATAGTAGAAGTAATAATAAGACACAAAGCACCAACTAAATCTAACCTGGGTCCATGCCTACTAAGTATCTGCCTTAATATTATTTGAAACACACAGATGATCATGAGAAGAGATAACACAGATAAGGCACATAGAGTGAAATAATTAAAAAATCTTTTCTTTTGCCTGAAAGAATTCTGGGAATTAGTTGAGATCACTTTTGCAAATGCTCAGAATAACATGAAACATGGTAATTTTTAGGAAAGTTAACCTTTAAATGATGAAAATCTTTTGTGAACTCATAATTATCAACATGTGCATTGATTGGTATTTTGTTTATTTTTCTTTAATTTTATAACCTTGTACATATAGGTAACCGTACTCTCACAGCACATGCTTGCACCTGTTGGTGCCATGTCTTTTTGTTTGTTTTATGTTATTTTCCAGTTTCAACCCATTTTCTCTTCCTTGATTAAAATGAACCTAATGTATTTGAGCTATTACTTTAAATATGTATGCATCTTTGTATAACATGGTATTCTCTTATATTCTCTAATTAATTTCTTTCTTATATTTGTCATTCTCTTATAGTGTTTTCACTTAAACTATATTTCTAAGCTCTATTCAAATTTTTGTAAGTTAAAACTTTGCTTTTAACTACTACATATTATTCTACATTTTATGAGTGTATACCTTAGTTGTAAATATCTCTGATTCTTAACTCCTAGACGTCAGAAACAATATAAAGATGAAAATAATCATACCTATCATTTAGACACATGGGATAATTATAAATATATAATAAATTATAAAACTAAAACTTGTAAAATATAATTTTGTGTATATATACATAGACATATATAGCACACACCAAGGAGGGCTCCTAGGTCATAAGGAATAGACATTCTTCATTCCAGTGAATACGGCTATATCACTTAAGAACATGAAGATAATATTTGCAGTCACAAAGAGAGCTATTGAGTTTCTTTCTATACCTTTGAAAATAAATGCTAAGATGCTTCTTTCTAATTTTTGTGACTCTGAAGGATATAAGTGATTGTTTCAGTTGCATTTCTTTCATCATTAGTAAGTTTGAACACATCTTTATAGAGTCACCAGCCTTTGAGCCCCACCTTCTGCAGATTCATAGCTTTATTCATATCCCTTTCCATGCTTTACTGGTATTCTCCTTGTTGTATTTTTGACTTGCCAGAGTTCTCTATATAGTCTATATATCAACCTGTTTTAGACACAACAAATATTTTATTACAGCATATCATTCATCTGTAAATTTAATGAAGCAAATATTTTTAAATTCGGATGTAGTAAAATGCATCATTTTAAAACTTGGTTTGTGCTTTCTGAGTCTTGTTAAAGAAGAGTCTTTCACCCCTAGCTCACAAAGAGAACCTTTGCCACTTTCTTCAATTAGCTTTATTGTTCTACTTTAATCCATCTGATGTCCACTTTTGTATATGGTAAAATAGGGGTTAAGCTTTTTTAATTCTCCATGTAATATTACAGTTTTCCAGACATTGTCTATTAAATAATAGATTGAATACTACTATTACTTTACTATACTTTTATGTCACCATATTTCCACTTTTTGTATGTATGCAGCCCTATTTTTGAGCTCTATATTCTGTAATATCTGTTGGTTCATCTGTTATTATACAAACACAATACTAATATTTATTACAATTACTTTGTACTGTGTCTTAAAATCTGGTATGAGAAGTCCTACTCTCTGTTCTTTTGAAAACGTGCCACAGCTCGTTGTGGGTCTTTATTAAGCCCCAAACTTCAGAATGATTTTGTTGGGTACCTCTAAAATTCCAGGTGGAATACTTCCATCTATGTTCATTGTGTATATCTTCACTTTGATTTTCTTTGAAGATCAGTAATAGATTTAATTGTGTCTATGATCAGTTTTGTGCATTCTTGTTTAATTCTTAGAAAATGTTTTTGTTGTGTTTGCTATCATGAATTGTACTTTATTTTATTTTGGTACTATTAGTACCATTATATTTTCTGGGTGAAAGCTATTAATTTTTGTATTCAATAAGACTACTGAATATAATATTAGTTCTAATAGTTTGTTGTGTCTTGAATTTTCTATGTAGATGATTACATCAACTCAAGAACAACAGATTTGTCTCCTCCAAGCATTATAATTTGTAATTTTCCGGCATTGTAGTATTTACCATACTTCCAGTCCCATTTTACCCAGAAGTAATGATGGCAGATATTATAATCTTATTTCCAATTTAAAATTTACTGTTTAAGTCTCTCAGTTAATTATTTTTTCTGTAGGTTTTGTGTATGTAGCCCTTAATAAATTAAATAACTTCCCTTTATTTCTAAATAATAAAGTATATTTTGTAATTGAGATAATCATGTGATATTTCTCCTTTATGCCTTTAGTGTAATGAATTACATTGGTAGCTTTTCTAATATTAAACCAATCTTGCATGCACGATAATCCCTATTTGATAAGAATATATTATTTAGCTAATTGGATTTAATTAGCTAATACTATATTTTTTCATCTAAGTGATGTATACCTATATTTTATTTTCTGATATTGTTTTTGTATAGTTATAAATAAAGTTTATACTAGACTAATAAAATTTGTTGTACTGCTTTAACTGTTTTCCTATTATTGAGAAAAATTTATATAAAATAAAGATTAACTTTTTTTTTTTAATTTGTTTAAACTTACTTGTAAAACTGTCTCAGCCTAAGACTCTTTGAGGGCTGGAACAAATGCAGGATGCTACTGCAGAGGGTTACATAGTAACTGATCTCATCAATTATGCAATATTACAGCCCTGCAATAAAGTATCATGCAATATTACAGCCTTGAAGTAAAGTATCTTCTCTCTCAAACTTTACTTGGGAAGATGAACCTGCACTAAATAGCAATCTTCGTCCTACCTCATATGAGAAGGGATCATGCTATTTCTTCACGTAATGATTATTGATTGGGATGGGTAATACATTAGAGAGTGCCATGTAATTCTTTAAATCTTCCTGTTCTTCCAAACACTGACATTCTATCAGAATATCTAGTTTGGTCAAAAACAAAAACAAAAAAACAAAAAAACCTAATTAAAGATACCTGGTATGTCAGCAAGTTTTCATTAGGCACAGAAACTGACCATGAGTATAAAAGGGCATCCCTGAGCAGTTTATGTATGAATTTGTCCTTGTCTGTGTTTGCTCCCAACCTGGCAACATGGAAGTAGAGTCCCCCATCAGGTATGCAGCATGAGTTATATGAGCTACAAGCTATAATGAGCTGTCTTACATCTGCACGCCACAGATTCTCAAACTCAGATGCCAGGTAGAGGAATTCTCATCGACCCCAACCATTATTTTGTATCAATTTCTGCATTTTCTTTGTCTATAGGTTGCTTGCTATCCCATTACTCATATCTATTTCAGTTTGAGCTTCCGTACTTGCCAGTTTACAAAAATTCACTCATAGAACTCAACTGAAAAGGAAGGAGTGGACCAAAGGGCAAGAAAGCCCTACCTTCTAGGAGCTGAAACAAGAAATCAGAAAGTCAGAATCCAAAAGTTCTTGTGGCTACCTCATCTCTGCCTCTCTCATTTGTTTTAAGATATTCCATTCATTTTCTCCATCCCCTCTTTTCCCAAATAAGTTCCATATGCATTAGTCTTCTAATAAGACCATCTTAGGCCAAATTCTCTATAGGGTGAATTCTCCCAGGTGTCTCTCAAGAATGGATTCTAAATTAGACTGAAGCATATGGAAAATATGGAAGACTCTTCTAATGGTCTGGGCAGAGAAGATGTTTGTTCAACCAGAAAAATGGACTGATAGTCTATCTATTCACATCAAAAAATAATAAATGACGAAAACTGATAATAGGTTTAGAAATAAGATGTGTGTTTTAAAACAAAACATCAGATATTTTTTTTCTTACTGAGATTACTACTATTTACAGATATCTTCTCAATGTTAAGAAGTTTAAAAGCAAAATTTATATTCTAATTTAATTGTAAATTTCTCCTAAGATATAGAATAATTCCATATCATTGCCTTCAATTTGCTTTTCTACTCCTTTCTTGATAGTTGCATATACCACGCTCTATCTATTGTGTAGTACTCTGTAAAACAAAGGTACATTATATAAATGTGAGAAGTCATTATCATGTACTTACTATGCAAGACTGTACGATGCCCACAGCAGTGAAGGGAAGGGAATTCTCTGTACAAAGCAGTTTTTTGTATGTTGCTAATACATTTCTCAAATCACAATTATTTCCATGGTAACAGTCTGTGATATCGAAGAGACAGCCACTGTCTTCTAAGACCCAGCAGAAAAATAATTTTGACTCTGAATGCAAAAGCTTCTTAGTCAATCACAAATATTGTCAATAATTAGCAATAACAGCAAGGGGAATTCAATTACAGGCAAAGCAAATTGCTTTTATATAAATGTTCTCTTTTTAATGCATCCCAGTGTGAAAGTCCCTCTTTAAATTAGTGAAAGCATGTGTAATCTCAGTACCTCCACTGGGAGCTGTAGGAATGTATGTAGTCTGCTCTTTGGTTGAGTGTTTAGAGGCTTAGGACAAAATTGTACTGCTGTTGGTACTTTGTAATGATAGATATCAACAGGAATTCAGATAATTAAGTGTATTTCACCTTTATTTCATTTTTCTCCAGTTGTAAAATTCTTGTCTGCTAGCTTAATATATTCATGTTTATATGAATTTAATTATGATCATAACCATTCCATAGTCATTATCAAGACAGGTTGGGCCATCTCACTTCATTTTCGGATGCTTTTTAACCCTATGGAAAGGTCCAACAAATTTTCTACTAGAAAAGAACAAGGAGGACTCATCTCATCTTAGTTCCTGTCCGCTGGGTTTAATTTTTGCAGTAGGTATTATTTTAGCCAGTAGTAGAAATGTGAAAAGTTTATGAACAGGAACCATGGAAACTGGAGGAAAAATCTGAGATGTCCTCCCTTCAGTAACTTCATTTAAGAGACAGGAATAAAAAGAATTCAATTTGGGCATCCTGGGGAAATTTGCCTTGAGGTCAAAGTTTATCAACTGGCAAGAACTCTTCTTTATATACCCCTTTGCTTTTCTCTAAAAAGGAGCCATATTTTTTTAAATGACTTTTCTGCCCACTGATTTATAACTTGGCACAGAAACATAGGATATTCAAGTTAGATCCCTAGCAGAGCTGAGAAAATCAAAGTATGGGCAAATATAAGCCATAAGCAACTTTCTCTTCTGAGGTGTAAACTCCAGTATACCCATACTATCTGTTTCAGGGTAACATAGTTCTAGTTGATTTAATCTATGTGAATATTAGAAATTGGATTGGGGCTACAATGCAGGCAATTTTTAGTGATGTTAACTATAAGCATGTAGGTGATTTTTTTATATATTTACCTTTTTATCCTTAGCTTTATTATGTGTTGTTTCTGTCTCAGCAACTACTATACCTTCAAGGCTGGAAACTGTGGCTGAAAATTAACCCATTATATAATTTAGGGTACAAGGCATACAGCAAAAGATGAATGTGATATATTAAACCTGGTTGAAAATACTATGATACTCTTCCCATTGAGAGGTAGTGTCTAATCCCTCTCCTCCTGAATCTGAGCTGGAATTTGTGACTTTCTTGACTAATAAAACACTGCAAAAGTCATGTTCTGGAACATATGAAACTGAGTCAAAAGAAGTCTTACAGCTTCACCCAAGTCTTTGGGAGTTTTGAGCTTCCAAGTGAGAAACACTCTCTTTGGGAGTTTTGAGCTTCCAAGTGAGAAGTTACCCTGAGACCACAGTGCTAGAAAAGGCCATTTGTGAGACCAGCCACTGACTGCCCCATCTGAGCCCAGACTTCAACCTCTCCCTGTCAAGGTGTCAGATGTGTGAGAGAAGCCAACTTGGACCTTCCCAGCCAGTCCATACACCAGATAAATACAACCAAGCTACCCTGGTTGGTGCCATGTGGAGTAGAAACATCTGTCAGCTGACTCCTAACAGAGTTCTTGACCCACGAAATCTGGAGATATAATAAAATGGTTGATGTTCCAAGGCTCTAAGTTGTAGAGTGGTTAGTTACACAATTAACATAATAACCAAAATAAATTGTTTAGAGACTGCAAAATGTTTCTTCTGCTGACCAACTATAAACCTATTTTTATTTACTACTAAATATGTAAACTTCATCTACTTAATGGTTGCCCACTCTTTTTTCCCCCTTCAGCACCATCCTTGTCATTGACATTCTATATTTTATTTTATTTTCATTTTAAAAGTCATATTTAGGTAAAGTTAGTAATGATATTTTCCCAGGCAAATGAAAGTGTCTTGAAATCACACAAAGGTTCTCTATTATATATCTTTGAAAATCATGCAAAATACTACATTCACATACTATAATGTTATAAATTTGTTTGTTAAGAGTAGAGAACCAATGGTAATAAACTTTCTTATGGCAGAATAAATGGCTCCGTTTTTTTGAGACAATCCACTGTTATATGTAGAATATTATAAAGTATCAGGAACATAAAAAATATACTATAGTTTATATTGGAAATCAAGGAAGAAAATATCTTGAAATCATGAAAAGAAAAAAATTTAATCACTCAAACAAAAGCAAAATGTCTAACTGTAACCTAGCAGGCAATCCCTCCTTAAGAAGGTAAATAGAAGCCTGAGGAGTGCTTTAGTTACCAGTACAGCAACCAGCACATAATTCCACATATATATTTGCCAAATTAATGAGTTAGAGGTTAAAGGATTTCTAGGCAGAAGGGAAAATATATTTTAATGAACCATGATAAGATATTTTGAGAGACACAGAGGGTTCAGAACTGGTATCAAAAGGGTTGGCAAATAAGAGAACATACACAGAAAGCAAACAAAAGCAGAAGGAATTCAACATCATCTATGCCTTCTAAGAGATAAATAGATCTTCCGAGGGAAGGTGTATGCCTACTAACTAAGGAGGAATCATCCTGCATTCCATGTAAAAAAAAAAAAAAAAAAGGAAGATGAACATAGGAACAAAACCAAAAGAGTTCTTTTTGAGAATAAAATTGTAGTGCATGTGAATATGTCTCTGAGGCAGCCAGGATGCAGTAGAAAAAAACAGAACTTAAAGTCAATCAGATCCTTGTTCAAATCCCTGATTCTCCACCTTCTCAAGCAAGTTACTAAACTTTCCAGAGATTCAATTTTATTATCTCCAAACAAAGAAATATCTCATTAATTAATTACTTAGTACCTGCCTGAAATATACTAGGTAGGTACCCAAGAAATGTTAGTTTTTTTTCTCTCTTTTTAGGGTGTACGGAGACTACCTTCCAATGCAGAGGTAAACTTTTTTTGGTCCTCGAGATGTTAAACTGCAAATTGTCTCTAATATCTCAAGTCACATTCAGTACTCTTTTTCTGCTTATTCATGTGTAAAAGAAGGAAGATTAAAAATAACAACAGCACTTATCTGTTATGCATTTCTATCTGTAAGTGTTGCTGAAAGAATGATTAATGTTTTCCTCTCTTTTCGATTGAAGATTATGACTTTGGGAAATAATGGAAAACATGCTAAGTAATCATATCTATCTATCTATCTAAAAAGTAAATCAAAGATTCCAGAAAAGAGCCTTTATTAAATAACAGAAGTGAAGAAGACAATTCTGAGACAGTAGTACAATATCAAGAAATAGGGTAAAATAAGACATTACAGAATTCAACAGATATAATTTAGAAAGAAGCATCATGGAAGTACTGCCCAGTAAGAATGATATTTATGGCTTTAGATATCTGAATACCATTGAGAAAAACAATACCACTGAGAAAAACAATCATAGCTAATGTTAACTGTGCATTTACAAAAATACAATTACTCCTTAAAATTGTTATTTACTTCTCAGAGCAACTCCAGGACGTAGGTGCCATTGTTAGCTCCCTTCTTCAAAAGGGGAAACTGTGCTACTCAGAGTCAGTGACTTCTCCAAGATATACAACTAGTGAAAGGTGGGGATGCAAATGAAATTGAAAATTTCACATGAGGACGTAAAAATGTCCTATCAATATTACCCCTTCTTGCTGATGTGGAATATTATGTAAACATGTGGAAGTAGATGATTCAAAAGGATCAGATTACAAGGAACTAGTGAGAAAGCACTTCTCTGATCAAGCATACGTTGCAAGTTTTTCATGAATTTACTTGATCCCCCATCCCATTTCTGCAGTTATACTTCTAAGTTCTACTGGAGTCACTCAACGATTCTAGTCTGCTGGGTGTTGGCTAGAGTTAATAGTGATGCAATCCACCAACATAGCCATCAATATTTGTTATTTGTCTATATAATATGGAATCAGTCTCCCCAGCTCCTAGCCAGTGTCCAGGATTTTCCTTCTAAAATGACCCACCTCCTATTCTTGTTATGTAACAGTTAAGTGAAAAGTGACCAAATTCTTAGTCATAGACTGGTTCAGGAATGGACATGTGATAAAATTCTGGCTAATTGGAAGAAAGAAGCTAATGCAGGTAGGTTCTGAGAAAAAAGCTTCCTCTCTCTTTTGTGAAAGCTACTGGAAAATTTATTTTCTTTTCACTAGATGGCTGATTGCATGGATGTAACAGTGTCGGAATATAGCCAACACTGGTGCTGTAATGAGGAAGATAATTTGAGAACCTAGATGATGGAAGAGTAAAGAGAACTGCAAGAAAGTGCAGGTGAAATATGTAAGACTCTGCAAATCTCTGGATCAGATCATGCCTGAAGCCAGGTCTAGCTCTGTATTTTTCAGTATGCAAATCATTAAAGTTACTTTTAAAATTTAAATTGCATTCCATAAAAGAAAATCTCATAGAAAAGGATTTCTTAACCGTAGCACAGTTGACACTGGCCCAGATAAATCTCCGTTGACTGTCCTGTGCACGGCAAGATATTTAGCAGGATCCCTTTAGAACGACTCCAGTTGTGACAATTAAGGTTGTCTTCAGACATTGCTATGTGTTCCCTGCAGGGTAAAATCACCTTCTGTTGAGAACCACTAATACAGAACATTAACAGACATTCTGTGGCACCTTCCTATCAACCACTCCCTCTCTTCAACTTTCCTGATCATCATTCATGCTGTCTCACAGTCCTTGCTTTGATGCCTGGACTAAGCCATGTAATCTTATTCTTGGGCCACATATTTGTTTGGAGGTTAGAAAATGATGAAATGTGGGCTGATAAATTTCAGGAAAGGTTTGTGTTTACATCTAGAGAAAAGAACACTTCTTTTATCTTCTGAGAATAGGCAAGTCTATTAGATTTGTAAAACTATGTAGCCCTGGGAATCACTAGCAAACCCCTTGTAAACATGTTGAGAAGGCAGCCTGAGACGAAAGCTGACACAAATCAGAAGTGGAAGGCAAACAGAAAAACAAGTTTTTGGCAATCAGTTATGCAGTTGATGCAAACCAACGTTGCAGCCTTCCAGTTTCATAAGTGAATATAGGCCCTTTATTGATAAACTTGCTTAAATTATGTTGTGTATTATTTCCCTCCTGCATGCCTTATATGATGCAAAGAATGTGCCCTGTCTAAGGATGTAAAAAAACTTCCAGACCAATAAGTGAAGATTAGCTAGTGCTGTTGAGAAAGGCAGGAACCTGGGACCTGGGACATTTTGTTGCAGTGCTTACACCTGGACAAATGTCTCCTGGGAAAAAGAATACAAAAAACCTCAAGGGATTAAAAATAACTGTGTGCATACATAGTTGGGGCAAATTATGAACAAGATGCAAAGAGGATAAAACCCAGCTGCTACTTCTGAGGTGTGAGGGGCAAAAGCAGGATAGTGCACATGATACCTGCACACAGCACCACTAAGGGGGTGGGTAGACCACCTAAGTCTAACCCACACATCTGCCTCTACTTTCATGCCATTTAAGGAACCAACAAGGGAACTTATTACTTGCTTTTGCTCCCTTGTGCTGCAACATGAGTCCCCGTAAAGCCTTTCCTGAATTCTTCATCTGGCCTCCTATCAATTTTTATTGATTAAAGAGTCCAAGAACCCAGGTAGGTAACATTGTCTGATAGAAGTTTCTATAATGGTGGAAATGCTCTATATATGTAGTATCCAAATGTGGTAGCCATAGCTACCTGTGGCTCTTGAGCACTTGAAAGTTGGCTAGTGTGACTGAGGAATTGAATTATTATTATTATTATTATTATTGTAAGAACATGAGATCTACCCTCTTTACAAAGTTTTAATTGTACAATATTGCTAACTATAAGCACAAAAGTGTACAGCAGAATTCCAGAACTTAATCATCTTATGTAAGTGAAACTTTGTATCCATTAAAGAGCAGTCTCTGTGTCTCCCTTCCCCTAGCCCCTGACAACCACCATTCTACTCTTTGTTTCTATGTTTTGACAATTTTGACTGTTTCTATGTCATACAAGCTACATTTTTAGTATTATTTAAGTTAAATTAACTTAAAGAGCCGCATGTGAATAATGGTTACTGTATAGGACAGCTCAGATCTAGAATAAATGAGAACAAAACAGGCAGTCAGAGCTTTGATTAGCAACAAGCCCCAGCCTATCGAGATGCTTAGTGGAGATAGGGCTCTTAGCAAAATCAACAAATTAGCAAATCTAGGGCTTGAAATTGAAGTGTGAGATGGACAAAACAAGGAAACAGAACTATTCAGCAACTATCAATATTTCAGAGAGTGCTAAAGCTGCCATGTTGCTCTGAAGGCTGCCTAAAGCAGATATGGAATTTTAATTTGCACAAATGCAAAGCACAGTCTACTTGGTCTTATATGTATTTAACAGACAAAGTGGTGAACATCTGGATTGGAAGATCTTGGGTCAGGTGCCCACCAAGACCTGGTCACCAATGGCCAGGGCAGTGGATGACATAATTGTATTCACGACAGTATTTGTCTATAATCTCCTCAGTGGGCCTCACAGGCATTAATAACAATAAGTATTCTTATCTTCCAATTTGGATTTCTTCAGCCAAGTAACATGTGTTATGTGTGTTATGATCGACTCTCTACCAGTGAATAAATGGAGGAACAATGCTCTTAGGCAAGTGTTATTTCTCCTGCAACCAGATGGCCTTTAGAAACCACAGTAAGTTACCATGAATCAAAACTCGACTTTCTCTTTTAGACTGCTTTCCATCTCCCCAGGAAACAATTGTAGAAATACTTCCATCAATTTCAAAATGCCATACTTGTTACTTTATTTAAATTGTTGCTCTCTGGGGTATGCTCCCCAAGGGAGACACAGCTTGTATCTGTGCAGGTACCAAATCACTCTGTCTTTATTCCAAAATATGAAGTACATACTTGAAACTAAAACACTGACTGTTTCAGAAATCCGCAAGCAACAGGTTGCCTGTGTGTCTTTAGGATGAAAGTGCAGTGATGTACTTGGATTGCAAAATAATTGACAACTGTGAAGCAGAGACTTTCTTAAAACTTTCCACTTAGGGAGCTCTCCAAATCAGACCTGTTTTAAAAGCTCAGAAACCAAAGGAATCAGTGGGTGGGTCCTAGTCTACGTTTTTTCAGCTATCTGCAAGGGCTTAAATTCCATCGGGTTTTGCCAGCAAGTCCGAACAGTAAACTCAGTGCGAAGGCAGTTAGGTGGGGGCGACTGCCAGCAGGTAGGACATGGTATCAACTGCAAAACTCAGGCTTTGACAGAAAGAGTTGCAAAAACAAAGAGGTGTCAGCAGCCAATGAGCTCCACATACCAGGCCCCGCGGTGCTTTTCCCTGGTACTTTTCTGCCTGTGGCATAACTTATATAAAATCTGAAAACTCAAAAACTTGTAGTTTTTGAAAAAACTGAGTGAGTGGTAGCATTTCTGGGTTAATATTAAACATTGTTCCCTCTTTGAGGAAAGAAGAGGTGATAAAACAAACTTGAAATAAAGTTTGCCTCAGACTGAATTTATAATCGGCTGTATCTTTGGTGCCTCTCTAAGGGGGCACTACAATAATCTTTAACAAAAGGGCCAAAAGAGAAATGTTAATATCACTGTGGAGAAAAAGTATGATAGTTTGCCCAGAATTGTTGGAACATTTGGAGAGATGATGAGCAAATATTCAGGTTAGGGAGACATCTGCCATGGTAAAAGTCTTACAGTGAAAAGGGCACTGGAAGCTTCTGTCCAGAATATAATAGTTGGACAAATGAAAGTATCAAAAGTGAGAACAGAGTGTATCAAAAGATTGATGGTTGGTTTGGGGGAAAGAGGGGAAGGATTAAAGGAGAAGAAGAGTGTGTGTCTATCTAAGCATCCAAATATAAATAAAATTTTCAAAGATTGAAACTACTTAAAATTATTCATTTTACTCATTTTAAGTATAAAAAAGTGAATGAATAATTTAATAGGGAGAGACAGGAGAGGCTATGAGCTCCCTGGAGAGGTAAATTCCAAGCTTGAGTTAAATGTTCTTTCCAGACTATTCTCTTTGGAAGTATTTCTTGTCAAAAGTATGCTCCCAGGCTCACCTCGGGTGATGCATTAACATTCTGAAAGCTTTTACCTAAACCAATAAATGAAACTCCCTGATTAGCTACAAGCCCTGTAGACTTGGTAACTTCACCCATTAATTAACAAAGGGACAAGTGAAAGGAGGGAGAGAGTGTAGGGCTTGAAATCTTGCCATTTCTATTAAGTCTTAGGATAACAACAAAAATAAAAATGAATGATTTATAGCCACTCTTTTCTGGGCAATTTGTTGAAATAGCTAGATTTTGGATTTAAATTGTATAAGCTAGCTGATCAGTGATCTGTATATGTATGGGCATGTGTGTGTTTATAGTTTTTTACACATATACACTCAGAATGCTTACGGATAAGTATAAATATTTATGACACTTTTGCAAATTCTGTTTAAGGAAATGTTTTTATGGATAGTCTCACTTCAAAAATTGTAGTGCTGCGGCTTTTAGAAGATTATAAATACATTTCCTAGGGAAGCCAAGTACACATCTGCTAATAAGATGAAAGGCCACCATAATGATTTCCCTTTCCACTCAGAAATGAACACTCAGGGACTTCTCTGGTGGCACAGTGGTTAAGAATCTGCCTGCCAATGCAGGGTACACGGGTTCAATCCCTGGTCCGGGAATATCCCACATGCCAGGGAGCAACTAAGCCCGTGAGCCGCAACTACTGAAGCCCATGTGCCTAGATCCTGTGCTCCACAGCGAAGAGTAGCCCCCACTCGCCACCACTAGAGAAAGCCCACGCACATCAAGGAAGACCCAACGCAGCCAAAAATAAATAAATTAAATAAATACATTATAAAAGAAAAAGAAATTAATGCGAAGGATGGATTTTAAAGATACAAAGGGTATGTGGCAATGGAATGTTTATTAACTTAACCAGAAATATCAGACACGGGCAATTTTTCCTTTATAAACAGCTGATCTATTTGGATAGGAAAATGTCACATTGAAACACAAAAGCACCTGGAGTGGGGAATAGAGAAAAGATTGGTTGCTGGAATTCCAGATGAATTTCAAAGTAACAAATCAGATCCTGACAAGAGCAGCACTGAAGAGTTTGATAATATAAATATGCAGAGGTTATACTCTGTCATATTGAAAAAGATGTAGAAACCAATACTTTCCAAACCTAATGTGATTTTAATATAAACCATATGTTTGCTCTCCGTATATCGAATCACTAAACTTAAAACAACAAATTCTCTAGAGCTAAAGAATAAAGGAAAAAGTTGGGGGTATCAGAACCTAGAAAGAAAGTTCTATGGAGCTGGAAACTGGCTCTCTGAGGAAAGGATGATCCCAGCTCTGAGCTCCATGTGAACCCCCAGCTCTGAGGGGTTCACTGAGGCTGGTTGTGAGGGTGTAGCCGGAAGCTAGAATCTGTAACCAAGTGTAGCTAGGAGGAGCAACAAGCAAACCCAAAAGAAGTCCCTTCTTCCATTTGTCCTACCTCCTGGCTCCTTCTAGTATCACCAGTTAGTAGAATCTAACAGAAAACCAGCAGGTAAATGAGAAATGTTTTTGCAGCATCAACGGTCAAGCATGACAGAGCAAAACAAAGAAGAATGGGTTTGAAGCTTAGAGATAAGAGATTTATAACCAGAATATTCTGTTATATTCCCTTTCTCTTTTTGCACCTTACTTTCTTTCCCTCGATCTCTTGATCACATAATACCGTCAGCATTCCAACATACTCTTGAATCATCCATAAAACCCTTCCCGGACCTCACACGCCTCCTAGAGCTACTGTCCCACATTGTTAATCCCCTTCAAAATAAAAATTGTCAAAAGAGCTCTCCAGAAAGTCTATTGCAACTCAACTAATTATCATTCAAATACTAAACCACTTCGATCTGGCTTTCACTCCTTCAGCACAATTCCATAAATACTGAATTTCACCAGAGTTACCAAACCCAAAAGACTTGCTTTATGCTCACTTGTCTCATCCTTTATGCATTCACTCCAGGCAGCTACTTTCTCCTGCAGGAAACACTTCCTTTTGTGGATTTCCATGAATTCCTGTTCTCCTCATTGAATACAATTTTTAGTCTCTTATGCTTGCATCTCTTATTTCACTTCACTTCTACATGTTAGTATGTCACAAGTTTTGATCCTTGTATATAGTATGTCTGTAGCTCCACTCACTCTGTAAAAATCTTTAATGTAGGCCTAAGTGTTTATGTAGGCCTAATAGTTTCTCTATGCTGATAAACTCCAAATTCATATATCAACATGACATTACTCTTCTGAACACTGGACATCCAATAAACTTCATTGTTTTAAAAGAGTCATCAACATGATGTAGCTCAAATGATACTATTTATTATCTCTTAAAACATTTTTCTTTTTTAATCAAATTCTACTAGTTGCCCAAGTTAAAAACTAAGAAATTATCCTCAATGATTCCATTTATTTCATTTTCCACATTTAATATGTAGGTATGTCTTTGTTTTTACCTTTAAATGTATATAACATTTATTCACTTCTGTCACTTTTTATTCTGCCTTTAGTACTAAGAATCCAAGCCACCAGTAGCATATAGACCACTCTAGTATCTTCTTATTGGTTACCCCGCTCCTGTGTTCTCTTATTCAAATTCAATCTCTCCAGAGCAGCCAGTGACCTTAAAAAAAAAAAAAAAACAGATTGATTACCTCCCTTTGAAAACAATTTAATGGCTTCCCACTGCACTTAGGATAAATCCCAAATGATAATGATGTTCTATGACCTATAGGGCCTAGCCTAACTATATTCACCTTGTGTAAGTCTCCTACAAACAACTTACTATATTCCAACAACACTGTTCTTTTTTTTGGATCTTAGTCTGACTTAAAACAAAAAAAAATATTGAAGTATGGTTGATTTACAATGTTGTGTTAATTTCTGCTGTATAGCAAAGTGACATATATATATATATATATATATTTCCATTATGCTTTATCACAGGATATTGAATTTAATTCCCTGTGCTATACATTAGGACCTTGTTGTTTATCCATCCTATATATAATAGTTTGCATGTGCTAACCCTAAACTCCCAAATCTTCCCTATCCCCCCCAAGCCCCTCTTGGAACACTGCTCTTTTTTTAGTTACTTAACAAATTTTTGAGCACTTACTATGTGCTACTATTGCTAAACAGTGTCCCTATCCTCATGAATATTGAGTCTCATAGAAAGTGACATAGATACATACATGCATATTTTCAATTACAGATTTTAGTACTGTTGCATTCATTTCACATAGGAAATGAACACAGGATTTAGGACAGAAAATAGATCGTGACTGGTGAAGAGTTAAGCTGTATCCTAAAAATCGAGTAATTAGTCATACAAATGATGAAGAGAAATAAATTTTCCAAGCAGAAGAACACCATATAGAAAGGCCCAAAATTTAATGTGGGCAAGCATCTAGCAGAAGTTCAGGGTAGCCTGAGTATAGTAAATGAAAAGGAAATAGTCCAGAGATATGGTTGGAGGGATACAGTAGCCTAACCAATTAGGTCATTACAGGTTCTCAACCTTGGCACTTTTAACAGATAAGAAGTCTTTGTTGTGGGTGGCTGACCTGGGTATTGTAGGATCTTTAGCAACATTTCTGACCACTAGACCCAAGTAGCACATGCCCCCAGTTGTGACAATTATGGCTACCAAGGGGATAAGGGCAGGGAGGGATAAATTAGGAGATTGAGATTGACATATACACACTACTATATATAAAATAGTAACTAATAAGAACCTACTGTATAGCACAGGGAACTCTACTCAATACTCTGTAATGACCTATATGGGAATAGAATCTAAAAAGAGTGGACATATGTATATGTATAACTGATTCACTTTACTGTACAGCAGAAACTAACACAGTATTGTAAGTCAACTATACTCCAATAAAAGTTAATTTAAAAAACTACTCGGTACATTGCAATGTCTCATAAGGAGCAAAAACACCTTCCGATGAGAACAACTGGAATGTAACAAGAAGTTAGAATTATATTCTAAATGTGAATCATGGAATCCATGCCCTATATTGATGCATTTAGTGATTTATTCATTTATTCAATATATATTTATGGAGAACCTAGTATGTGTCAGTCACTGTGACTAAGTGCCAGAGATAAAAAATGAACAAGAAAAGTCTCTGCCCTCATGGATCATATAATCTACTCCAGAATAAACTTTGTAAACAAATAATAACATAATTATCTAATTACTTTTAAGATAAGTAAGATGTTATGGAAAAAACCCAAATGAACTTTCTGGCCAACTCAATACTATGAAGAAAAAGTATATTTTTCAGTTGCACTGTCACAGTCGAAAATAAAAGGAGATAGATTTAGTCAACTAGCATCCCTTCACATACCAAAATCTCCTCTGTCTAATGTTCAACTAATGTTTCTGTTCTACCTTCAGTTGTGTTTGCTGATGTATTTTACTTAAAAATAAATTTTTAGAAGTTTTAAGATTTTAGAGGAGAGCATCTGGGAACTTTCTGTTAAATGATCCACACTGACTATGAAAATTTTATGAGAAAAAGATACAAGGCCTGAATGTAGAATTTGATACTAAGGACTCAGTGGGATAAAAATTCAACAATTTTCATAAATGAAAGAGGACATATTGATGAATTGTCTGATGAAACAAAGCAATGAAATAAAAGATGATTTTAAAAACTTATAAACAAAGAACAATGAAAATATGTGACTTAGCAGAAATGATATATCCAAATGAGTGAAAGGGACAAATTTCTCTTGAGCCATATGGAGTTAATGGTTATTCACAAAGAACATTAAAGAGAGTTTCAAGGTCAGTGACAATATACAATCACGAGAGATCATCTCCATTACTATCATCCTAACTATTCTTCATATGTCTAACTGCACAAAATGCTAGGCTAAATATAATGCAAAGTGAGCTACAAATTGTTGTGCCCAATCTCCATTTAAGGCAGGTTATTATAATAAGCAAGAATATTGTTAGTGCTTTCATATGTCCAGCTTAACTGACATTGGAATTTTATCTTTAAGAGCTAGGACATAGGATGCCCACAACTTTTGTACAACATCATCTAAGAGGGCTCTAAGAAGCCATGATAAAAAAATGAAAGCTTAAAACTGTATTTTGCATAACAGCTGGTCTCTGGACATAGTAATCAGGATTTCTATTAATAACCAAACACGTGGAATTGGACCTTGCTGCAGCAGCAGAGGATGTTGTTTCCTTCCTGCTGTCCCTCTCAGGCATAAAACTTCTGCCCTAAGATGCCATATTGGTTCAAGATCATGGAGTAGAAGGACGTGCTCTCAATCCCTCTTGCGAGAACAACCAGAATCACAACTAACTGCTGGACAATCATCGACAGGAAGATACTGGAACTCACCAAAAGAGATACCCCATATCCAAAGACAAAAGAGAAGCCACAAGGAGATGGTAGAGGGACACAATCACAATAAAATCAAAACCCATAACTGCTGGGTGGGTGATTCACAAACTGGAGAACACTTATACCACAGAAGTCCACCCACTGGAGTGAGAATTCAGAGCCACATGTCATGCTTCCCAACTTGGGGGTCCGGCAACGGGAGGAGGAATTCCTAGAGAATCAGACTTTGAAGTCTAGCCGGATTTGATTGCAGGACTTTGACAGGACTGGGGGAAACAGAGACTCCACTCTTAGAGGGCACACACAAAGTAGTGTGCACATCGGGACCCAGGGGAAGGAGCAGTGACCCCATAGAGACTGAACCAGACCTACCTGCTAGTGTTGGAGGGTCTCCTGCAGAGGCTGAGGTGGCTCTGTCTCACCATGAGGACAAGGACACAGGCAGCAGAAGTTCTGGGAAGTATTCCTTGGTGTGAGCTCTCCCAGAGTCCGCCATTAGCCCCACCAAAGAGCCTGGGAAGGCTCCAGTGTTGGGTTATCTCAGGCCAAACAACCAACAGGGAGGGGACCCAGGCCCACCCATCAGCAGACAAGCAGATTAATGTTTTACTGAGCTCTACACACCAAAACAACAACCAGCTCTACCCACCATCAGGAAACTTGCACAAGCCTCTTAGATAACCTCATCCACCAGAGGGCAGACAGCAGAAGCAAGAAAAACTACAATCCTGCAGCCTGTGGAACAAAAACCATATTCACAGAAAGATAGACAAAATGAAAAAGCAGAGGTCTATGTACCAGATGAAGGAACAGATAAAACCCCAGAAAAACAACTAAAGAGGAGGTAGGCAACTGAAGTGGAGGTAGACAACCTTCCCAGAAAAAGAATTCAGAATAATGATAGTGAAGATGATCCAGGACCTCGGAAAAAAAAAAGGAGGCAAAGATTGAGAAGATGCAAGAAATGTTTAACAAAGATCGAGAAGAATTAAAGAACAAACAAACAGAGTTTAACAATACAAAAACTGAAATGAAAAATACACTAGAAGGAATCAATAGCAGAATAACTGAGGCAGAAGAATGGATAAGTGACCTGGAAGACAGAATGGTGGAATTCACGGCTGTGGAACAGAATAAACAGAAAAGAATGAAAAGAAATGAAGACAGCCTAAGAGACCTCTGGGACAACATAAAATGCAACAACATTCGCATTATAGGGGTCTCAGAAGAAGAAGAGAGAGAGAAAGGACCTGAGAAAATATTTGATGAGATTATATTTGAAAACTTCCCTCACAAGGGAAAGGAAATAGTCACCTAAGTCCAGGAACCTCAGAGAGCCCCATACAGGATAAACACAAGGAGAAACATGCTGTGACACATAGTAATCAAATTGGCAAAAACTAAAGACAAAGAAAAGTTACTGAAAGCAGCAAGGGAAAAACAACAAATAACACACAAGGGAAGTCCCATAAGGTTAAGAGCTGATTTCTCAGCAGAAACTCTACAAGCCAGAAGGGAGTGGCATGATATACTTAAAGTGATGAAAGGGAAGAAGCTACAACAAAGATTACTCTACCCAGCAAGGATCTAATTCAGATTCGATGGAGACATCAAAAGCTTTACAGATAAGCAAAAGCTAAGAGAATTCAGCACCACAAAACCAGCGCTACAACAAATGCTAAAGGAACTTCTCTAAGTGGGAAACACAAGAGAAGAAAAGGACCTACAAAAACAAACCCATAACAATTAAGAAAATGGCAACAGGAACATACATATTGATATTTACCTTAAATGTGAATGTATTAAATGCTCCAACCAAAAGACACAGGCTTGCTGAATGAATAAAAAACAAGACCCATACATACACTATCTACAAGAGACCCACTTCAGACCTAGGGAAACATACAGACTGAAAGTGAGGGGATGGAAAAAGATATTCCATGCAAATGGAAATCAAAAGAAAGCTGGAAATCAATACTCATAACAGATAAAATAGACTTTAAAATAAAGAATGTTACAAGAGACAAGTAAGGACACTACATAATGATCAAGGGATCAATCCAAGAAGAAGATACAATAATTATGAATATATATGTACCCAACATAGAAGCCCCTCAGTACATAAGGCAACTGCTAACAGCTATAAAAGAGGAAATTAACAGTAACATAATAATACTGGGGGAATTTAACACCTCACTCACACCAATAGACAGATCATCCAAACAAAAAATTAAGAAGGAAACACAAGCTTTAAATGACACAATAGACCACATAGATTTACTGATATTTATAGGACATTCCATCCAAAAACAGCAGATTACACTTTCTCCTCAAATGCTCATGGAACATTTTCCAGGATAGATCATATCTTGGGTCACAAATCAATCCTCGGTAAATTTAAGAAAATTGAAATCATATCAAGTATCTTTTCCAACCACAAGGCTATGAGACTAGATATCAATTACAGGAAAAAAATCTGTAAAAAATACAAATACATGGAGGCTAACAATACATTACTAAATAACCAAGAGAGCACTGAGGAAATAAAACAGGAAATCAAAAACTACTTAGAGACAAATTACAATGAAAACACGATGATCCAAAACCTATGAGATGCAGCAAAAGCAGTTCTAAGAAGGAAGTTTATAGGAATACAAGCCTACATCAAGAAACATTTCAAATAAACAATCTAACGTTACACCTAAAGGAACTAGAGAAAGAAGAACAAACAAAGCCCAAAGTTAGTAGAAGGAAAGAAATCATAAAGATCAGAGCAGAAATAAATGAAATAGAAACAAAGAAAACAATAGCAAAGATCAATAAACTAAAAGCTGGTTCTTTGAGAAGATAAACAAAATTGATAAACCATTACCCAGACTCTCCAAGAAAAAGAGGGAGAGGACTCAAATCAATAAAATTAGAAATGAAAAAGGAGAAGTTACAACAGACACCACAGAAATACAAAGTATCCTAAGAGACTACTACAAGCAACTCTATGCCAATAAAATGGACAACCTGGAAGAAACAGACAAATTCTTAGAAAGGTATAACTTTGCAAGACTGAACTCAAAAGAAATAGAAAATATGAACAGACCAATCACAAGCACTGAAATTGAAACTGTGATTTAAAATCTTCCAACAAACAAAAGTCCAAGACCAGATGGCTTCACAGGTGAATTCTATCAAACATTTAGAGGAGAGCTAAAACCCATCCTTCTCAAACTCTTCCAAAAATTTGCAGAGGAAGGAACACTCCCAAACCATTCTATGAGGCCACCATCACCCTGATACCAAAAGCAGACAAAGATACTACAAAGAAAGAAAATTACAGACCAATATCACTGATGAATATAGATGCAAAAATCCTCTACAAAATACTAGCAAAACAGAATCCAATAGCACATTAAAAGAAACATACACCATGACGAAGTGGGGTTTATCCCAGTAATGCAAGGATTCTTCAATATATGCAAATCAATCAATCTGATACATCATATTAACAAATTGAAGAATAAAAAACATAGGACTATCTCAATAGATGCAGAAAAAGCTTTTGAAAAAATCCAACACCCATTTATGATAAAAACTCTCCAGAAAGTGGGCACAGAGGGAAACAACCTCAACATAATAAAGGTCATATACAACAAACCCACAGCAAACATCCTCAATGGTGAAAAATGGAAAGCATTTCCTCTAAGATCAGGAACAAGACAAGGATGCCCACTCTCACCACTATTATTCAATGTCCTTTTGGACATCCTAGCCATGGCAATCAGAGAGAAAAAGAAATAAAAGGAATACAAATTTGAAAAGAAGAAGCAAAGCTTCAATATTTGCAGCTGACATGAAACTACACATAGAGAATCCTAAAGATGCCACCAGAAAACTACTAGAGCTAATCAATGAATTTGGTATAGTTGCAGGATACAAAATTAATGCACAGAAATCTCTTGCATTCCTATACACTAATGATGAAAAATCTGAAAGAGAAATTATGGAAACACTCCCATTTACCATTGCAACAAAAAGAATAAAATTCCTAGAACTAAACCTACCTAGGGAGACAAAAGACCTGCATGCAGAAAACTATAAGACACTGATGAAACAAATTAAAGATGATACCAACAGATGGAGAGATATACCATGTTCTTGGATTGGAAGAATCAATATTGTGAAAATGACTATACTACCCAAAGCAATCTACAGATTCAATGCAATCCCTATCAAATTACCAATGGCTGTTTTTACGGAACTAGAACAAAAAATCTTAAAATTTGTATGGAGACACAAAAGACCCCGAATAGCCAAAGCAATCTTGAGGGAAAAAAACGGAGCTGGAGGAATCTGACACCCTGACTTCAGACTATACTACAAAGCTACAGTCATCAAGACAATATGGTACTGGCACAAAAACAGAAATATAGATCAATGGAACAAGGTAGAAAGCCAAGAGATAAACCCACACACCTATGGTCAACTAGTCTATGACAAAGGAGGCAAGGATATACAATGGAGAAAAAACAGTCTCTTCAATAAGTGGTGCTGGGAAAACTGGAGAGCTACGTGGAAAAGAATGAAATTTGAAAACTCCCTAATACCATACACAAAAATAAACTCAAAATGGATTAAAGACCTAAATATAAGACCAGACACTATAAACCTCCTAGAGGAAAACATAGGAAGAACACTCTTTGACATAAATCACAGGAAGATCTTTTTAGATCGACCTCCAGAGTAATGGAAATAAAAACAAAAATAAACAAATGGGACCTAATGAAATTTAAAAGCTTTTGTATAGCAAAGGAAACTGTAAATAAGACGAAAAGACAACCCTCAAAATGGGAGAAAATATTTGCCAATGAATCAACAGACAAAGGATCAATCTCCAAAATATATAAACAGCTCATGCAGCTCAATATTAAAAAAATAAACAACCCAATCTGAAAATGGGCAGAAGACCTAAATAGATATTTCTCCAAACAGGACATATAGATGGCCAAGAAGCACATGAAAAGCTGCTCAACATCACTGATTATTTGAGAAATGTAAATCGAAACTACAATGAGGTATCACCTCACACCAGTTAGAATGGGCATCATCAGAAAACCTACAAACAACAAATGCTGGAGAGGGTGTGGAGAAAAGGGAACCCTCTTGGGTTGTTGGTGGGAATGTAAACTGATACAGCCACTATGGAGAACAGTATGGAGGTTCCTTAAAAAACTAAAAATAAAATTACCATATGATCCAGCAATCCCACTACTGTGCATATACCCAGAGAAAACCATAATTCAAAAAGACACATGGGGCTTCCCTGGTAGCACAGTGGTTGAGAGTCCGCCTGCCGATGCAGGGGTCATGGGTTTGTGCTCCAGTCCGGGAAGATCCCACATGCCATGGAGTGGCTAGGCCCGTGAGCCATGGCCACTGAGCCTGTGCATCTGGAGCCTGTGCTCTGCAATGGGAGAGGCCACAGCAGTGAGAGGCCCATGTACCACAAAAAGAAAAAAAAAAAAAGACATATGCACCCCAGTATTCATTGCAGCACTGTTTACAATAGCCAGGTCATGGAAGCAACCTAAATGCCTATCAACAGATGAATGGATAAAGAAGATGTGGTACGTATATACAATGGAATATTACTCAGCCATAAAAAGGAACGAAATTGGGTCATTTATAGAGACGTGGATGGATCTAGAGACTGTCATACAGAGTGAAGTAAGTCAAAAAGAGAAAAGCAAATATCGTACATTGCATGTATGTGGAACCTAGAAAAATGGTACAGATGAACTGGTTTGCAAAGTAGAAACTGAGACACAGATGTAGACAACAAATGTATGGCCAACAAGGGGGGAAGGGGCGGGGAGTGAGGGGGTTGGTGTGATGAATTGGGAGATTGGGGTCAACATGTATGCACTGGTGTGTATAAAATGGATGACTGATAAGAACCTGCTGTATAAAAAAATAAATAAAATAAAATTCAAAAATTCCAAAAAATTTGTAAGAAAAACATATATATAGGTGCCATTTTAAATACTCTTAATGCCTTTCTGGAATAAAAGAAAAATTATAAAACCATTCATCAATATTAAAAAAAAATAACACAACATGTGCACGTGAAACATTTTTCAGGATAGGACATATGTTAGTCCATAAAACAAGTCTTAACAAATTCAAAAAGGTTGAAATCATGCAAATAATCTCTTCCAGTCAGAATGGAGTGACACTGTATCAACAGCACAAAGAAAATGGAAAAATCCACAAATGTGTACAAACAACACACTATTAAATAACCAATGAGTCAAAGAAGACATCAAAAGGGAAATTAGGCAATACCTTGGAACAAATGAAAACATGACATACCAAAACTTATGGGATTCAGCATGTGCAGGGCTAAGAAAATAGTTTATAGCTGCAAATGTGTACATTAAAAAAGAAAGAAGAATCTCAAATCAACAACCTAACTTTACACCTCAATGAATTAGAATAACAAGAAAAAAATTAAACTCAAATCTATCAATAGGAAGAAATAAAAAAGATTAAAGCAAAGATAAGTGAAATAAAAAATAAGAAAATAGTAGAGAAAAATCGATGAAACTGAGGTGGTTTTTTGAAAGGTCAACACAATTGACAAAACTTTATGGTAAAGTAAACAAAAATAGAGAAAGAGAGAGAAGACAAATAAATACACTCAGAAATAAAAGAGGAAACCTCACAACCAATGCCACAGAACTGAAAAGAATTATAAAAGAATATTAATCTAATTTTTGCTGCAAAGTTGAATCTTTGTGGCCTCTCCTGTTGCGGAGGACAGGCTCTGGACGCACAGGTTCAACGGCCATGGCTCACAGGCCCAGCTGCTTCGCGGCATGTGGGATCTTCCTGGACCGGGGCACGAACCCGTGTCCCCTGCATCAACAGGCGGACTCTCAACCACTGCACCACCAGGGAAGCCCTCAACACCATTTTTAATCTCATCTCTCACTCTTAAGTCCAGAAACAACAGCTTGCCAAACCTCTCAGGCCCTTGATATCTGAACTCCTGTTCCCCACAGTCTCTGCCTGAAACTATCCAGTTCTTGCCTAAGATTATCTCTTAAAACACATTGGCATAAGGCGACCAATAATAGCCAACATATTCTAAAACTTTGGCTTTTTCCACTTACTTTCTATAGCTATATACTTGAAGGTGTGTAGTTTACTTTCCACATTTCTCATAGGAGAGTTTTACCAAATGTTTGAAAACTACATATCATGAACCACAAGCTTCTTTGCCAGGCCACCTGTCTCCTAATTGCTAAACCAATGCCATATATTAAGCAGAACTCCACTTCAATGTACCAATTTCTGTATTAGGATAATGCTAATTACCATAACAAAGGAGCCCCAAATCTCAATAGCTAAATTCAATAGACATGTATATCTTACATGAATTATATTAGGTGGTGGGGCAAGTTTGGGGGAGGGAAATACCAGCTCCATGACATCACTAAGATATATAGGCTTCTTGTTACAAGTAGTTCTATTCTTGGCCTCCTTTCCACTCAGCTGGAAAAAAGTGGTGACTCACACAGACATTTTTTTATGGACCAGACTTAATATGGGTAAATATTAATTTTACTCCCAAGCAATAGCCACGTTAACTGCAAAGGGCACTTAGAAATATAGTCTAGCTGAGTATCCTGAAGAAAAGGAAAATAGTTTAGGAAAAAACAGACTCTTCAACACATCAGTGACTGAAACAGTCCCCAAACTGGTTCCCTGCTTTTACCTCTGCCCTCCTATACAGCTGACACTTGATCAATGCTGAGGTTAGGGGGCCAGCCCTCTGAACAGTCCAAAATTTCTATATAACTCATAGTGGGCCCTCCTTATCTGAGGTTCTGCATCTGTGGATTCAACCCAGATCATGTAGTACTGGAATATTAACTAATGAAAAAACACCCTTCTACAGATGGACCTCCACAGTTCAATCTCCTCCTATTCAAGGGTCAACTGTAATTTTATTTTCAATATAATAGAAAACAAATTTCTTTAAATATAAGTCAAGTCTTCAAAATCCCATGATAACACTCCACTTTAATTGTAGTAAAGGCAGTCATCATAATGCCATTATAGTGCCCAATATACCATTGTTCTCATCTCTACCAATCTTCTCAATTTGCTCCAGCCACATTGGCCTCCTAAATGTTCTTAAATGTCCTCAAATAAGACAGGTGCAGCCTGGCCTTAGGACTTTGCAAAGGCTACTGCCTCTGCCTTGAGGACTCTTCTTCCAAACGTCTGCAGGAATAAGTCCATTATTTCCTTTAATTTCTCCAAAATGTCACCATCTCAATGAGACCTAGGTCTTCCAACTCCCCACAGCTAATAACCCTTGAACTCCAGAATCCAATATACCTGCTGTGGCAATCATTAGCTCCATGTACCAAATAGTTCCTGTTCTCCCCTATACAAAACAATTAGCAGGACTGTACTATCCGGTTGACCCTCATGTTGGGATGGAACCACATGATGAATTTTTGCCAGTAATCTGTGAATGGAAGCAAGGTGTTGCCCTTCCTGGCCAAAGAAGTCAACTGCCTGGCCAGAATTTTGTGGGCTCTCTTTTCCCCTGGCATGGCAATGACATGATTTAAACCCTGGTGCTACTAGTCTTTCTAACCTATACACTGTCTATTTGTTCAATTTAGTACTCATCTGTATCTTTCATGGCAAGAATATGAGATTAAGGGGCAGGGATCGTTACCGTTTTATTCATTACTACATCCAAGGTCCTCAAAATAATGTCTGTTATATAATAGGTATTCACTGAATACTTATCAAATTGATGAATGAATCAAAGTGAGTCCTAAAACTATATTCTACTTAATGAAGAAATCATTTTTTAAAAAAGGACACGAAATGGGCAGCAAAAGCCTCTAAGAAATAGTTGGTGACAATGAAAAAGTAAAGCATAAAAAGTCAGTCTAAAACTGAATGCATACATATACATACAGATTATATAGATAAAAGTATATAAATATATTATAAAGAACATTGGAAATATGTTTGTATACTTAAACATGTCTATTTTTATGTGTGTAATCACTTGTATACATTTTTTACTTCTCTAATTTTACCAAATTTTAAATGATTAATGCATAACATTTTTTATAGAACTAAGGTTGAGACTTAATTGGCTCCAAGTATTCAGTCTCCTCTTCTTCCTTTCAGTAAAGGGATTCCTCTAGTTGTATTTGGACACCTACATACAATATTTCTTAGTTCCTGTTATAGTTTGATTTAACCACGTACCTGGATTTGGCCAATGGGATAGGAGCGGAAGCAATGGATGGGACTTCCAGATCATCTCTTTAAAGAAGTCTGCCCAGGACTCTCTGTATCCTTCCTTACCACTGGGTGAGAAATACAAATACTGGAGCAGGTTGTGGAAGTTGACAGAGCTGCCCTGCCATCCCTGCTACCTTACCCTCTGTAATATTAGGCTGTGATATTAGAGTGAAATCAATTTCTAGTGTATTTTACTCACTATATTTTACATTCTCTTTATTATAGTAACTTAGTTTTTATTCTAGATACCACTAAATCCAAGTAGTAGGTGATCACTAAACTGGTTTGTACTATTTTGTGTTTAGCATAAAGGCATAAAGATATTTCCCCTTTTTCTTCCTCATTAGATGTATTTACAAAGATTCAGTCACAAAGTGACTCTCCCTTTTCTGAAGAATAATATTGGTTAAAAACAAAACAAACAGAAT
The DNA here is from genome assembly GCF_949774975.1 of Lagenorhynchus albirostris. Classification (NCBI taxonomy): domain Eukaryota; kingdom Metazoa; phylum Chordata; class Mammalia; order Artiodactyla; family Delphinidae; genus Lagenorhynchus; species Lagenorhynchus albirostris. Next base: position 26,505,830 of record NC_083112.1, on the reverse strand, counting down.
CACCACAAAAATTTTTAAAATCTTGTCTTATTATTAGGCATATTATTATTATTAGATGTAGTTTTTTAATATGTATCAATAATTGCATCAACTTATGTGCATCATTTGTTTCAACAAATCTTCAACAGTTGACATAAAAATGTCTGGGCAAAATGTGATACGTAGGGAAATGTGATATGAAGAAATCTACACCTTTTGTTGTCTTCATCAACACCCAATACAAAAATAATGAACATCTGTATAGATAAAAATATGATACTTCTTTCATCATCAGAGTAACTTTTCAGGCAATGATGTTAGTTTTACTTAAAATATATCCTTTGTTATACTTTAGTACAACATGGGGAAATGCATATGTGGAATGATCTGTAAAGGCATAGCTGATCCATATTTTGTATGATTATATTTAAAAATCTTTATTTTAGATCAATGTAGCACAAGTTAGTTTTCACTTGAGTAAGACAGGGTATGATTCAATCGGTTTTGTTCTAAAAATGTATAGCTTCATTTATTTCCTGAACCCTGTCTATAATGATTTGCATTCTATTGTCCCTGCTGTTCTCTGACACCTACAGTAATGTAATCATATCCCTCAAGCTTTGTTCTATTTCTTTTTTTTACTTCCTCTTAATTACCCCCTTTGTGCCCCTGGTCTATGGTCTCTGTGTCTCTAATACATAGAGGTACAAATTTCACAAACCCCAAGGCTTGTCAGGTTAAAGATTAATGAGCAGACTCTACCCAGAGGCTTTGGAAAGGTTAAGCATAATTACAAATGGGTATTTTATGCAATGCTGGAGATGTGCAAGCTGTTTTTCAAAAAAAGGGCAAGAAAAAAGGTAATGAAACTTATGGGATTCATGTCAACTATTGTATCTCAAAAAAAAGGTCTTGTTAAAATGAGAAATTAACATGCTAACTGAAAGGGATTGTTAAATTCTACCCTTTGTTTTATTCGTGATTAAAAGACACACATCCACACACAAAACCATATGGTAGACTTAAGTAAAATCACAAGCGTGTACTATCACTGCCTTTAAATTTTACCTTTTTTCTTTATTATGAAAAGGTGCTTTTTCATATTTAAAGTAAAAAGAAAAGTTATGGTTTGAAAAAATACAAGAGCTGACCATTGTTATTGGAAAAAATAAATAGCATTCTAAGAGGGAATATGTAGTTTCCACTTGAAATTTGATAGCTCACCATGAAAGAGCTACTTTCCATGGAAAAATAACTTAAAGCTTCTTTAGAGGTTCAGTTACACAATTATTGTAAAATATAAACTGAACGTCTGGCCATCCTAGCACCACAGGGATAGTATTAGGATTATAGTAATTAAAAGAAATCCAGTCAGTGTTTTACTAATTATAAAGTGTTACCAGGATTAAAACATTTGTGTTTAAAAGTCAGAAAGCTGTTGACCTAATTGGAAGTGCTTTTCCCCAAAATGTTTCAGAACAAGGGAACATGTTGGAATTAACTTTGCTCAAAACAAAAAAATAATGAGATTATTGATCTCTGAATGTTGATTTGAGAAGTGAGGATTTTTTGGTAGCAAAGAGATTAGACATTAATAGTGTTAATTAATTTCCTTTCATACTATTTAAGTTCCCACTGAGGGCAGCCCTTTCCACTTGTCCACTAGAATTCTCCACTTGCTCCACCAATGACTTCTCCTCTGTAGTCTCTCACACTTGCATCAACATTTTTCTCTCTCCACTGAAATACTTCCAGTAAAATATGAACATGAAATTTTCCATCTTATTTAAAAGAGGGAAAAAAACACTATCTTGACCCTATTACCCTTCTATCTGCTACCCCATTTTCCTCATAGCAAAATTCCTTGAAATGCTGGTCTATTTTTTCTGCCTCTCATGCCTTGCTTCCCACTCTCTTTTAAATTCACTCCAACCAGGCTTTCAAATCACAATTAACCAAAATGGCTATTAAGGTTATCGATGATCTTCCTAAATCCAGTGTACAGTCTCTGTCCTCCTCTTCCATCCTCAGCATGCAGCATACACATCATAAGCAGCACTTGGCATATACAGCCAGCCCTCCATATCTGCAAGTCTTACATCCACAGATTCAACTAACCTCATAATGAAAATATTTGGGAAGAAACTCCAGAAAGTTTCAAAAAGCAAAAGTTGAATTTGCTGCACTCTAACAACTATTTACACATCATTTACATTGTATTTACAACTATTTACATAGCATTTGCATTGTATTTACAATGATTTACATAGCATTTACTTAGTACTAGGTATTATAAGTAATCTAGAGATGATTTAAAGTATACAGGAGGATGTGCAGAAGACATATGCAAATCTACGCCATTTTATAAAAGGAACTAGACAAAACACAGAAACAGACTCAACAGACTTTGAAAACAAGCTTATGGTTACCAAAGGGGAAAGGTTGGGAGAATGGGATAAATTAGGAGTTTGGGATTAACATTTACACACTACTATATATAAAATAGGTAATCAGCAACGACCTACTGTATAGCGCAGGGAGCTCTACTCAATATTCTGTATCAGGACTTCCCTGGTGGCTCAATGGTTAAGAATCCACCTGCCAATGCAGGGGACATGGGTTCGATCCCTGGTCTGGAAAGATCCCACATGCCGCGGAGCAACTAAGCCTGTGTTCCACAACTATTGAGCCCTCGTGCCGCAACTACTGAGCCCGCGTGCAGCAACTACTGAAGCCCGCACACCTAGAGCCCATGCTCTGCAACAAGAGAAGCCACCACAATGAGAAGGCTGTGCACCACAACGAAGAGTAGCTCCCACTGTCCATAACTAGAGAAAGCCCGCACAGCAACGAAAGCCTGATGCAGCCAAAAAAAAAAAAAAAAAAAAATTCTGTATTAACCTATATGGGAAAATAATCTGTAAAAGAATGGATATATGTATATGTATAACTAAGTCACTTTGTTGTACACCTAAAACTAACACAACATTGTAAATCAACTACACTCTAATTTAAAATAAAAACTAAATTAAAAAAAGGACTAGAGCATTCTCAGATTTTGGTACCTATAGGGATCCTCCATGGATACTGAGGGATGACAGTAATTCCTTCCTTCTGGATACATTTTCTTCACTTGACTTCCAGGACATCCATAGGTAACTGGTTTTACACCTACCTCTCTGGTTGCTCCATCTCACTCTCCTTGCTAGCTCCTAATCTTTCTGAACTCTTCAGGTTGTTGAGGAATAGCCCAAGACTGTACTTGAACATGTTCTTTCTTCTTTCAAAATTCTTTCCCTTAGTGAATTAATCCAGTCTCATGGCTTTAAATGTCATTTATATGCTGATAACTGATAGACTAGAATTTTTACTGTTGACCAAATAACCATGTTGTCTCTCACAGTACCCAGTAGGGGGCCCATTGGACTGGCCATCATCAGTGGGTGATGTCTATCTCTTCTACGCAATGTTTATGAACTAATGTGAGACCCTGCCACATGGTGATGGTGATATGTGGTGATGATGAAGGCCTCACATCCAAATAGTGGAATTCTGAGATGAAATCAACTTAGATGTCTGAGTCAAGTGCTTAGAACCGACCTGCTCTGGGAAAGTGTTTGGACACATAGCAGACCTTATATGAGCAAGAAGTAAAGCATTTTTGCTTTAAACATAAGGTCAATAAACTTCATCAGTGAAATGACAGATGATAAATATCTCAGGCTTGCAGACCATGCCATCTCTGTTGCAACTACTCAGTTCTGCCATTTTAGTGAGAGAGCAGCTATAGACATGATATAAAAGAAAGAGAGTGTGGCTGTGTTCCAACAAACCCTCATTTACTGAAATGGGTGGTGAGCTGGATTTGTCCTATGGACTATTGTTTGCTGACCTCTGCTCTAAGCCACTGAGAATTTGTTGTTTCTTTATTATCATAGCATATAGCCTAGTCTATGCGGATTAATACAACTGTCAAATGTATGTCTTCATTCCAGACCTCCAGGCATGTATATGATTGAAACAGACTCCTAATTGCTCCTTTTTTCAATTTTACCTTATTCTCAATCCTGAAGGTCAGTGTCATATTATCAAAAGATAAGTCAGATCATGTCACTTTTTTGCTCAGAATCATCAGGTACCTTTCTATCTATTTAGCGAAAGTCGAAAATTGTTACATTAGCCTGCATATAGGGTAACCATTCATTCCAGTTTGCTAGGAAAGTACCCAGGTATAATTAAGTTTACCTCCTTTCACTTTCAAAAGTGTGCTAAGATGATATGTTATATATAACCACAAAACTTAGGAAGATTCAGCCCCTCACATCACCTCAGTGACCTCTTTTACTAATATATTCCCATCTTTCATATTGTTCCAGCCACAGTTGCCTTCTTGCCATTACTTGAACACACAAAACACCATTCAATGTTAGTACTTCTTACATTTCCTATTCCCATTTCCTAAGATGCTCTTCCTCAAACACACACTTGTATTCCTTCTTCACCTTTATCACATCTTTCCATAAATGAAATATTCTCAATGTGGTCTTCCTCAACTGCCTTGTTTTAAATTGTGTACCATCCACTGATCCACTTTCTTTCCACCTCCTTGATTAATTTATTTTCACTGTACCACTTATGACCATCTATGATAAAATGTCCTTATTTCATTTATTGTGAATCTTCTCACATTGAATGTACCCTCCATAAACTCAGAGGTTACCCCCAAATCTACAGCCATGCCCATATATTGTAGGTGCTCTATAAATATTTTTTGAATAGACAGAGTCTATAATGAAAAGTAATTGTTTAGGTCCTAAAAAGGAGATTGCTTCTTTTCAACTTCAGTTGCATTCAACTGACTTAGGGATGATCTGTGTCTAAGCCTTAGGGACTTAGGGAATAGAGACTTAGGGAAGGATTAAGAGACAATACTTTATTTGGAAGATCTAAAGCTTCAATAAGAATGAGGAAAGGATCAAACAAATGAGAATATTATGAGAAGTAATATAAGGTGATACGTTACAATGCTAGCCACTGCTTCAAAATGAACTGCTGAGAGACCCAGAAAGTTGCTTCACAGCTGATTTTGCTCAGGCACATAAACATCTCTTGAAAGGCTGAATGGGGGAACCCTACCTAGGATCAGCCTATTAGAGGTAGAAAGGAGAGCAAATTGATCGATTCTGCTCACTCCTATCTCATGTTTCCCATCAGTTAGCTGCCAGGGGATTTAACACTCCTGAAATTTCTGCTTGCATTATTTGGCTCTTCTGCAACTGCTTGGAAAGATAGATCCTAAACCCCATAGTGTGGTGTTTTATTTAACTTTGTTAGTGTTTCAAAGAGCCAAAGATATGAGTCCCATTGGCCTCAGGCAGAGAAACTGTGTGGAGACATACAGGGTTGGGAGGTCAGGGGAACACCTGAGGAGGAGCAAGAGGTGGGTATGCAGAAGTCAGGGAAGTCAGGGAAAATTGGAGAGGGTTCTTAGGGGGTGGTTTTTATAACTGTTTTTTTTTTTTCCTTAATAAATTGGTCACATCCACGTATCATGGCCACAAGTACTATATGCACTTCTCTTTTGCAGGGAAATACACATATTGATTTTGTTTTCTTCCTTTTTATTAGCAATATAATGTTAATTTCTGGCTAAATTAGGTAGCTGCCTGGACTAAATGTTTAGTTTTGAATTAAAAATTTATTAAAGACATTCTAAAAGTATAGGAAAAAATGTTGTGTGCTTAGAATCTGACCTGTAGAGAAATCCCACAACCCTTGAAAACTAACTTGCACAAGCTGCTCTATCAAAGGTTAAATTGTGAATTGTGAGGGTGTGTTCAGGTAGATTGGGAACAACCAATTTCTATTGCCAGCTACTCACAGGATAGATAGTCATCAACCTCAACTATCTGCCCTTGCAGAAGCGTTGAGGTTCTGTCCTCATTACCATAGTGTTGGGATTGAAGCTGAGTGATGAGTAATACTGAATCCTTCAAAGGTAACTGTAACCTAGAACAATACAAGAACAGTGTTCTTCCTAACTTTTCTAGCAAGTGTGCTACCTAAGCCGCATTTGGAGGCATGTGCACTTCATTTCTCCCTATTAAGCAAAACAAAACCTGCTTTTGCATTCAAAATCACAGCACAGAGCAACCATTACTAACTCAGTTCAGACACAGCTCTGGACACAGAGACATCCAAGAAAAAATAACCAGATTGCTTGATGTTTAGATAGGCAAGTTCCCCTCAAGCATGTTATGCCCAAAGCAGTAGTTCTCCAACTTTCAATATCTATACCTATTCAGTAAACAAACATTTTCTCAACACCTTACTTCTGAATTAAAAACATAATATTTTAGGTGAGAAGGGAGATAAATTAGGAGTTTGGGATTAACATATACACAGTACTATATATAAAATTGGTAAACAACAAGGACCTACTGTGTAGCACAGGGAACTATACTCAATATCTTATAATAACCTATAATGAAAAAGAATCTGAAAAAGAACATATATATGTATAACTGAATCACTTTCCTGTGCACTTGAAACTAACACAGCATTGTAAATTAACTATATCTCAATAAAAAAGACACAATAATTTAGGGATATATGGAGGTTTGGTCTCCAGGTGTTTAAGTCATACCTCAGTAATGATTTCCCCATCGTTGACACAGGAAGACATCCTAAACTTAATTCTGCAAATCTATTTTGTAAGCTCACTACCTAAACTAGACATTCAAGATCTTTGAGCACAAATGGAGAGCTTTACACAATTGAGGTCTACTTTGAATAGCCTGTCAAGTGCAGTTATTAAGTATTCATAAAAATCTCATAATTTCAAAGTTAGTTATTAAATTAGAGCATATAATTTAATTTTTATATTTTCTTGACAAAGCTATTTAGAAACAAAAATTAGAACTTCTTCCTTCATCTGCAATGAACATAATGTCTTTCCATGTCTTATTAAGAAATGACGTAATGACCATGATTCCTTTGTTACTTCATTTATTTTATGGTTATTTAAGTTATACTATGGTAAAGAGAAATAAGTAATACAATTGGTAAGGAGAAATGGTTTGGAAACCTTGACCCACTTTAGGTCCAGATCAAAATGTATTTACCAAGACTTTCTTATTGAGGAGCCTTTAACAGAAATGAGATCTACAAACTAACAATAGTGGAGCAGAAATCAATTAAGAAACTGTTTCTAAAGGCTTGCATAGTTCCTATCCCTTGATTAAATTTTTCTTTCCTGGTTTTGCTATTAGTTGGGATTTTTGCTGATGTTTTCCTAGGAACATTTCCACTAATGAAAGGGTCTTTCAATTCAACAGCTTTAGAGATACAGCAAGATTTCATCCATTAAAAGGAGCTATTTTCTTTTAATATGGAATAGTCTATTCCATTTGTCATAGGAATATGACAAAGTCAAAATAAAGAACAGAGAATAGAGAACAGTTTCCCAAAAATATAATAAGAAGAAAGCATGAGGCAGTGGGGCATGACCATTGGTGCAGCTTAGTTGTACGCAGTACCTTAGAAGGTCAGGTTCAAGTTACAGGGTAGCCAAAGAGAGCACATGTCAGCATTTACTAGCCACTTACGTATTCTATTCTATGCTACCTTCCCAACAACTTGATCTCTATTATTTTCTGCAATATCACACAAAAAATCTAAGGTTCAAAAGGGTTTGGAAACTTCCCCCAAATCACACACGTCAATAGTTCTCAAACTTCTGAGTGTAGTATAATCACTTGCAGAGGTATTAAAAATCCAAATACCATAGTTCTATCCCCATTAGCTTCATATTAAGCATTTAGTCTGCAGTTTTTATAACCTCTCCACTGTTCACTGTGAGTGTGAGAAACACTACCTTAGACAGCAAGCTGCAAATCCAGGATTCAAATATAAATCAAATGTATTTTCCTATGTCCACGAAAGACCAAAACCAGAGTTGGACAGGAAATAAAATTGATAGAGTTTATAATAATCAGTGTCCCTTCTCTACTGCTCATTTGAACATTAACTTTGGACATGAGGTTAATTAACCCTGGACATAAAAAAACATATTTCCCTTCAACTGAAAGAAGAGGTTTTCTCTGAGCACTTATTTTAGGCTTCTATTCTACACATACACTAACTCCACTAATTAATTTGGTTACCGCTTTTCTATACATTTAAATTTAGATAGTTTCAAAATTTTGTCTGGTAGCAACATTGGAGATAAATAGAAAATGTGGCTAAGGCTTTGTCCAGAGAAGCAGGAACTGCCATGGATGTGATTGCTTGCTCCAAAGAGGCAGCAGGAGCTGAAGCTTTGAAGTTTTATGGTGTTACCTATTCTCCCACTGCACATTTGAATTTAGTAGCGCATAGATTTAGAAGCATGGCTAATCATCAATAGCAATTCGTGGATGCACTGTGGTCAAGTAAATTCTGCTCTCAGAACATTTTCTTTTCTCAGTAATTATTTATTAAATTGTAATAATTTCTTCCCTTTTTTTCAAGTGAGAAAGGGAACATGAGTTTTTCAAAACATTAAAGCACTTAACTTCCTGATCCTCAAATTGTTCAAGCTGAATTTGCAAATTCAAGGTTTGGTTTGGCAACAATCCATCAATAAATAAATAAGAATAGATTCATATCACATTTCTATATTTTTTGTATTATGCTAGGAAAAAAACATTCTAAATTATTTTTATTAAGAAGCAATAGTTTGTTTTAGTCTTCCTTTAAGCCAGAGACTCATGATTATGGAGTTCAGCTTAGTACTTCTTTCCTATTCCAACAAGCATTTACTGGACACACTATTAACACATTTTTCTTTTAAGTATTCTGAGACTTTCAAAGATGAACAAGAAGTTACACTAGTCCTCAGAAAGTTTTCAGCTCACTGCTTCAGGTCAAGTTTTTGGAAAAGCAATAACCAATTAACTGAAAGATAAATGCAAACACTATCTGGCAAAAACTTATAACATGGATCTAAGATAATAGATACATCCATTTTACCATCAGAGACCAGAGTTGAGGCCGGTCAGGATATTGGGTAAGGAAAGATCAGAGACAACAGAGGAACAGGGACAGACCAAGGGGCAAAACTTCGAGACCAGGGACAAGAAGACAGGCAAAAAATCTGGGGTCAGAAAAAAGGGAGGGACAAAAGAATATGGTGAGCCAGGAATTAGTATACAAATACAAAAAGTAGAGATGAATAATACCCATAAAGTAAAACAGATCTATTTTCATATAAAATGATAGAAGAGCTTACTTCTAAAATGTGAATACATGAGAAATTGATATTCAAAGAGGCTATACTGACAAATCTCCACAGAAAATAAAGCTGAAAATATCCCAATTATTTGAGGAATTGATAATTTAATGAAGCAATCATTTGCGGTTGATAGTGGTAAATTGACCTGCTTTCACAATTTAGCACGACGGCTGGGTTCTCGTCCTGTCCTGTCAATAGCTATCAAAAATGCACATCACAAGTTCTCTGAGTTTCAGTTTGTCGAAACCAGTCAAGGAAAGGTTAGAGGTAGATTGGAGTAGGGAAAATTCCAAGACTCTGTAACATGGTAACACATAGATCAATGGTAAGGGTCAAAAAGGAGGGGAAAGCAGAGAAAGTGATAAGGGCATTCTGAACAGGCCATAGAACAAGGAGACAGAGGAAAAGTTTGTTATGTGATACCTCACAAAGGAAGCAAGATTTAAACCAGTGCTATAATAGGACTCTTAAAGGTTTGGGGAGGAATGCAAAAAGACAGGCATGCTGAGACACAGATGAAATATATATATATTATAGACAATGGCAGTGCGGAATCTGGCTTAAGAAGAGAGAAGTTACAAGGAGGCAGAAAAAGTTGGTCGAGATTCAAAGAGTGGGCATGAGATGTGTATCTTCTGATTGGGGGGACTATCTAAGTTTTCTTTTTAACCTGATCATCCCTGTAATTTAGGGCAGCCCCAGTGTCACATCTTCTACTCCAAATCTGTGGCCCCCAGAGCCAACCAATCAAGGCTGTTTCCCACCAGCCTTTCTAAATCCATCCCAACACAGGCAGCAGTTACCAATACAAAACTATGGGCAGGAAAGTTGAACTGTATTTTCTATTCTTACTTTTGAGATATTAAGCTAGTAATGAAAGTAGAATGAAACCAGAGTTTTATCACTGGTTTGGGAACTGGGGAATGGAAGGAAGTAAAAGATGAGACCCACTGAGAGGCTTTGCCCCTACAACTTGAGGCAGGTAAGGCAATGGGGGTGCCAACAGAACCTTGCGAGACTGATGTTCCCATAAGGGAAGGGAGAAAGACGATGGTGTAGGAAGGAGATGTGAGGGGCAATGTGATTAGGGCTTGTTGAATTTCGTTATGAGCAGGCCATACTTAATGGGGCTGGACATTGTATGTGAAAGAGTCAAAGGAACCGGAAAAGGAGGAAAGGCCTTTTAAATGGAAATAAAATCAAAGGTAGAAATTAGGTTCTGTGTGTAGAGAAGTGAAGACAGTAAACTCTGAGAACATTCTTCCTAATGGGAGAGAGAGGACTGTGAGTTTGCTTCACAAGGTGGAGCTGTTTATGGGATGGCCCATAGTCTCTTCCTATTCTCCCAAGGCTTGGCTGCCTTCTCTTCTTACCATCACAATGAGGGTGGCCAGAGAAACGGGAGTCCCTGTTTAAACAGAGTGAAAAATTGTGAAAACTCGGGAGGCACACAAGAGCCAGCAGGAGTTAGAATGGCAAGAAGAATGCACACATAGAGAAGACCTGGGTATAACTCCCAAGGCTTCATTGATGGATTAGCTTGTGGCATTTGTACTTGATATGTGTAACACCTGCTCACTTGTGCTTCAGGAAAATCTTCCACACTGCGCCAGCATTGTGCGGGATGCAAGGGCATTTTTCTGAGTGGTGCTGTTTTGGTCCTGGTTTTGTATTTAATCCTCACAGTGGGAAAGATGACCTTGGCTCTCTCCTGCCACCACTTCCACTGGAGACAAAGTATGTTCATTGACTCAGGTCCTTTCATCCTCAATTTACAGAAAGGAAAAAAGGGCTTTGCCATATCTAAGTGAGGGTTCATTATAAGAAAGTGTTCATATACTGAAGGTGCAGAAGCCACCTCCACCAATGAGACAGGAAGGAAGGGTGCAGGGCACAACCATTAAAAGAATGACATAGACATTGGGGGTATGACAAAAACTGGTTAGAACTGACTAGGCCCAAGATGGGGGAAGATTTGACTTCCAGTCGACCAGTTGAGCCTCATTATACACTCATTGTAATACATTAGCATATGCTAAATGACACACAAACCAACACCATGACAGTCTCCAGGCCAACATTAAAAGGCCAAAAAGTGGGCAGTGGCCCATTTCCTGGAAATCCCTGCCCGTTCCCCCAAGGACCCTCACTTGGCCACTGGCCCCCAGAATTCACCTGAGACCTGGGACATGACAATTCTTGCTCCCCCATTCTCCTGCAACACCCTCAACTGAATCAGTCCTTAAGGGCTCACTGAGGCCATCTCTGGACAATTTTGCCATATTAAAGCCCACAAAAAAGGTATATCTGCTGCTGTCATTTCTAATTAATTTTAATCTCCATATTTGAGTTTGTTTTGTTGTCAGACTATGGAATAAAACTATAGAAGCAAATAGCAACTATAATTAGTTCAGTAGCTAAGGTGGGTATTTGAGGATTCTTGAATGTCAGTGAGGGAAAAAAGCACTCGTGCCCATAGATCTCTATGGTTGTACCTGATGCTTCAAACATGGGTGATCTGGCTTCAGTAAGTTTATAATGACAGATGTAAAGTGAGCTGCCCTGATACTGATCACCCCTAAGGAGGTAAACTAAAACTGGTCTCCTCAGCCCAGAAAATGAATAAATGGTTTTGAATGCTATTTGCCAAACAAAGCACAGTCACCGTGGATGAACAGCAATTTCGAATGCATAACAGTCAAAGAGAGACATCCAGTTCTTGGTTGTCTGTAAATTAAGGTATTAAATTTGTAAGATACTGTTTTTAATTCACAGTTTTAATGTAATTGTGTCTATCCAATTGGAGTTGTTGGACATTGTAATTTCTGAGTTCTAATCTGCTTTTTAAAAAGGCAGAGCAAGCATTGATTGTCCTCATTAAAGTTTGAACAGCAGCTATAAAAACAGCATGATGGAACTGTACATCGGCTTAAGAGAAAAGAAAGGAAATGATAGAAGCAGGCGACAAAACAGGAAAAAAGCTTACATTTTCACACCTGTTCTAAGCACCCTCTTGAGTTATTTGCCGTGGGGTAAAAGGGCTTTGCAAAATGAGCATGTGATAAGATGAGGAATGGAAAATTGCTGACTGCCAGAAGGATTTATCCTAAATATTCCAAAGGCAGCATTGGGGAGAGCAGAAGTTGCTAGGGGTCTGCAAGCAGAAGAGCTGTTAGGGTAAACATGTAGGAAAAGTGTCACAAAAGTTAAGAAAAAATGGAAAAAGGCAAGGAGGGAAAACAAGGGCTAGCATCTGGAAAGAAACAGAGGACTGTGAATGTTTTAATTTGAATATTTTTCTTCTTTATCTTTCTCTTGAAACATTTTTTATTTTACTTTATTATGACCTGGTGATTTGATGCTCTCTTCACCTTAAAAAAAATCTCTGAATTAGCAACAGAAATAAAAACTGTTGTCATCTATTGTGTTACCATGCAATTAGACATATGATTAGTCAATAGTCCAGGATGGATGGAATATTACAGCTCATAATAACTTTGGGGTGTCATGGACTGTTAATGGCCTTTGGAAAGAAATGCTACTCAAGCCTTAAATTCCAGCTGAACTCTGCATGCTATTAGGACAGGAGAACTTAGACCAGATGAGTCCCTTTCAGAAGCACATGCCATGCTGTGTGGATCCGGCTGTGGAAGCAATTTGCCAATCTGATCTTCAGAAACACATAGTCAGTGTTCAGCCAATAATGAATGTCAAAATAATACTTAGCTTCCCTTTGGGTGATTCAAAGGGCTCTTGCCAGAAAATAGGCATTATAACCTTTCTGGAATGTTTTTCATTAATTGTCCTTCAAACTGAGAGAAGTATTTTCAGAAGATTGTTTGCTTGTGTTGAAATATCAGGGGGCAATGAACAGTGTGAAAAGTACTAAGTGGGACAAAATCATTATGAGTGATATACTGCATGAAAGAAAATGAAAGTCCAGTCTTGGCACTGGGATCGGCATAGGAATGCGTGCAAAGTTTCTGCATATCTATTACTCTGTTAGACCAGATAACTGCTATGGCACTTCTGAGCCCCCGGGTACAAAACGAATATATACATAAAATGAGTTATGTATGTTTCCCCTTTGTCCTTCTGTTCAAACTTCTAGCCCTAACTTGAGACCCAGAAGAAAAAAAAAAGTCTTGAAAGTCCAGGATCAGAGGAGGAACAGGAAATGGATAAGCCTTGTATGATCATATGGGATAAATACTAAGAGAAAGATCACATAATGAAAGGGAGTTGCTGGCAGATACAGTTCCCATCTCAGTTTTGCCTGCATATTCTACTTCCCTTCTACAAAAATAAAAATGCTGGTAGAGGGACAGTTGTAACAAAAATATTTTGTCAAGGAAAGTAGATGCTGTTCTTGAGATGAAACAGCACTTTGTATCTGGGAAAACGAGAGTGAGTATTGAATGACAGGCCAATGTCTCATGAAATAAGCATGGTGGAGACCCCTTAGGGGAGAAATGAAATCTGGGCCACTGGGGAAGAAAACAAAGACTAGCCTCTGATAGCTGGAGCAGGACAGAACTGAGGCAATGAGGTAATAATGATTTAGCAAAATCTTGAAAAAGTGTTTTTCCCCAACTCTCCATGCAAGGATGATTTAAAACAAGCCGTTAGTGATGATAAAAGTAGGCTTTCCAGAGGAGAATACATTTCCCTCTGGATTCTTTGTTCCAAGAAAAAGTTTAAAGAGTGTTTTCCTATAGATTCCAGTAGTCCTCTTTCTCTTTTATTACTGGACTCTTGTTGTTTTATACTGAATTTAATGGGTTTCAGTTTGATTGTAACTATTTTTCTTTTTTATTGTAAATGACCTGAAATTCTTTCTGGGAAACAGCAGGGTATAAATTAATTTACAATAAAATTTTAAAATACTGTCCAATCTTGGTACTCCCTAGGTTTTTCAAACTAGAGAAAATAGAGATTAAAAGAGATATGTATTTATATATATTATATACAATTTATATTATAATATATATTATATATTATATCTATATTTAGTATAAATATATATTATAATTTTGCATTATATATATATATTATCTATATATCCTATAAGATATATATATATCCTATGACAGGAAGAGAATGGATGTGTAACTCAAAGAAAAAAGATTAGTTTCAGGGCTTCCCTGGTGGTGCAGTGGTTGAGAGTCCTCCTGCCGATGCAGGGGACATGGGTTCGTGCCCCGGTCCGGGAAGATCCCACATGCCGCAGAGCGGCTGGGCCCGTGAGCCGTGGCCGCTGAGTCTGCGCGTCTGGAGCCTGTGCTCCGCAACGGGAAAGGCCACAACAGTGAGAGGCCTGCGTACCGCAAAAAAAAATAAAAAAACAAAGGATTAGTTTCATGAGGTATTTGCTTATTTAGGGTTAGCTACTGCTTTCACCTGAAACTTACTTTGCGAGGATACTTACAATGCACCCTAGAAGAAATAATGCTAGGATTCAGATTCTCAGAATGAAAATGAAGAACAATAATGTAAAAATTTCAGAATTAGAGTAAAAAGTAGAGATATTGAGATAAGAGCTGTCTTCAAGTCAGTGAAATAAAGCCCATGTGTGCTAAAAATGTCAATAATTACATATATTCTTCAGAAGCTTGTGGGATGAAACAGTTTCTTTACTATAGACTTTATGTAAAGGAGATGGCACTTCACTTTGCCAAAGCAAACACATCAATGTGGAAAAGAAAACGTGAAAAAAGAGTGATAGGAAGTAGACTTACCCTATAAGGTCACTAAAAGCCAAGCACTGTTTACATACTTCAGTGCACATTTACTCATTAAATCCCCTAACTGCCTTGTGAAGAAGATCCTGAGAGGTTATGTCCCTTGTTCCAGGCTGTGCACCTCATCAGTGGCAGAATCAGGATTCAAACTCTGGCTTCCTGGATCCAGTGCTTACCTTTGCCATAAGATACCTGAATAAATGAGCAGAAAGGGGAAAATGACAAAATGGGGAAACAGAACAGACTTCCTTGTCTAACAAAGTGCATGAATGGAAAAGCCTATGAAGGAAAAAATGTTGAGAAGATTGTGAATGAAATATGCAGTTATATTTCTTGGGGTACCCAATTTATTAAACAATATCCATTGAATACCTAACATTTAAAAGATGCAATGCCAGCTGTTGGGGGAGATACAAGAAATTTGTTTGTTTGACTTCAGTATGCTCCATGGGAACCTGTCATGGCTCCCTGTTGCTTCAGAAAAAATTATGAATCCTTAGTTTGACATCAAGAGCAGCTTGTGATGTAGCCTCACTTACTGACAGTGCTCTGTTAGAGCTTGATATCAGGCTATTCTGAAATCACCACATTTATTGTCTCTTGCCTTGGTGAATTTCCATTGTGAACGTCCTGTGACAGGAACTCTTCCCCACACACCATCCCCTACCACCTTTGGGCCTGGCTAAAAGAAATCCTTCAAAATCCAACTCAAACATATTTTGTGACGTCTTGTCTGACCAAATTCAGGTCTGAGTTAGGTATCCCTCCTTTCTGTTCCCACAGCCTCTCACATTATCATATTCAGTTTATTTTTTCTACCACTAAAAGTTAAGGGTTTTTTTTAAGGCAGGAATTATATCTTCCATCTATTTTTCTCTGCACTAAGCTTGGACATAAGAGCCCTATAAAATATTTTGATTAATGAATAGATGAATGACAGATTTTAAGTAGGAAATATATGTAAAAGAGATAATTATCAAATTTTAAAAAGAAATAGAAAACCAAGAGAAAAATGAATAAAACAGCAGTATTTGACTTGTTCTTGAAATCCCATTTCTCACTTCACAAAGGATTTGAAGCATCTTACAAAAATGTTTCAATACAAAAGATAAAATATATAGTTTAGGGAGTCATCACAAGGAGAAAGTAATCACATCTTGGGTTGAATAAGCACACTGAGAAAGCATTCCATACTGTATTATAAAAGCATGGGGAATGAGGTTCCACAAATATAGTTCCTAGTGACCAAAGCATGATCTGTTACCAGATTCACAGGGGCCATAGTATGAAATCAAATCAGTTTTTCAGGAGAAGCAGAGCTGTTCATGATTGGTAAACCTGAGGGAAATTTCTTCCTTTGGTTTCTCATAAAAAGGACTCCGTGTGATAAAGAGTTCAATGTTTCCTATGCTTCCTTACACTTTCAATAATAATGCATTTCGCATAGCTCTTTCAAATAAGATTCTTTTCATGTAGGTCAATGACTTAGCACTAAAGCATAATTCAGTAAAAGTAAACTTAAGAGGGGTCAAAATAATACTGTCCAACACAGTATAATAGACCTTTGATGGTTGGACTTGATCCAAAGGTAACATTCATGATAGCCAGAAAAGCATATGTTGCATGGCCTTCAGGAAATTCTCCATAAATGTTAAACCTCATAATGGGCATTTATTAACAATCTGACAGTGGGAATTTCAAGATTATATTATTTGGCAAGAATCTAGAGAAGAGAACTTCTGTTCTTCTGATCAAAGCACATTCATAGGCTTTGCCAACCAACTGAGAAGAGTAAATATGAAATAAGGAATCTAATGAAGATTTATTCTTGAGTGCCACCCATTTTAGAGAAGTACACTTGGTGAAATTTTTCATTTTTTTCCTTAGAAATTAGTCCTGGCTCTACACCGGAAAATCGATAATTGGGTAATTGATGGCAAAAGTTCTAGAACAAAGGGTCATAAATGTTACTTGACTATGAAAACTTCAAGTTAGTATTATCAATAAACAACTATAATCTTAAAGAAAAAAAATGTGTGTATCATCTGTGGTTCAATAAAGTCTACATGGGATTTCTAATAGAAAACAATCTATTTTCCTGGTACATCCTCCAAGATAAATGAATTGCAAACTGTTTGGGAATCCTGTCTGTTTGGGAATTATGTTTGAAAAGAATATTTGCAAACTGAAATGATTTTTATTTTAAAGTATCTGAATTTTAGCCCATTATCAGTAAGGATATAGGAAGTAAAGAAAGATTATCTCTCGACACTAAGTACGTTGGGGATGTGCAGTTCTCTGACCTTTGGAGAAAAGTAGTAGCCCAAATTCAGTTTTATGATGAGAGTAATAGGTATAGCTTTTAGAAGCAAAGCACGTGTAACTTGGCAAATGTCCACATAAGAATGATGAAAGACATGTGATGGGAGTTTATTGGAGCACCAACTGTACCTGCTACATTTGGATTATTATTACTATTTCACAGATCTGGAAACAATTAGAGAATCTTCTGTCAAAACTCACATGGCTTTAAGTGGCAATACCAGG